>NW_015402593.1:0-3698 GCF_001527695.2 Protobothrops mucrosquamatus
TCGCATCTCCGAAACCTACCTCCAGATGTCCCCGCCGCCATTCTGTCAGGAAGAGGACAACGACGATGTTTTTATCCAAGAAGCACAGCCTCATCCTATGGGTGCTATCTCAGAATATCCACCCCCTCCTCCGGAGAGTCCCACTGACAGCCTGGACGAATTTCCATCTCCGCCCCCAAGTGTGGTGTTAGAAGAGGATGACCCGGACTCAGACAGAGAGGAGAAGATGACCATAAGGTATGGTGGTGGCTTTTAAATGGCTGTTAAAGTCACTGCGGTGACTTTTCCAGCTCTTTCTACTCTTCGTATAGAATGTGGGGGCCTTTGGGCTTTCTGAGTTGGGTTGTTTTCTTGCAGACGTTTCATTATCCAACTAGGATAAGTGACATGAGCAGTTTTCACATTTACGTGGCAGCATCCCCGGGGTCACATGATCAGGAATAGAATAGAAAAGAATGGAATGGAATGGAATAGAATATGGAATGGAATGGAATGTAGAATAGAACAGAATAGAAGTGTTAATACCACTTTACAACGCCTTGGTAAGGCCACACTTGGAATACTGCATCCAGTTTTGGTCACCATGATGTAAAAAAGATGTTGAGACTCTAGAAAGAGTGCAGAGAAGAGCAACAAAAATGATTAGGGGACTGGAGGCTAAAACATATAAGAAATGGTTGCTGGAATTGGGTATGTCTAGTTTAATGAAAAGAAGGACTAGCAGTATTCCAATATCTCAGGGGCTGCCACAAAGAAGAGGGTGTCAAGCTATTTTCCAAGGTGCCTGAAGGCAGGACAAGAAGCAACGGGTGGAAACTAAGCAAGGAAAGAAGCAACCTAGAATTAAGGAGAAATTTCCTGACAGTTAGAATAATTAACCAGTGGAACAATCTGCCTCCAGAAGCGGTGAATGCTCCAACACTGGAGGTTTTTAAGAAGAGACTGGATAGCCATTTGTCCGAAATGGTATAGGGTTTCCTGCCTGAGCAGGGGGTTGGACTAGATGACCTCCAAAGTCCCTTCCAACTTTACTATTATTATTATTATAGAATAGAATAGAATAGAATAGAATAGAATAGAATAGAATAGAATAGAATATGGAATGGAATGGAATGGAATGGAATAGAATAGAATAGAATAGAATAGAATAGAATAGAATATGGAATGGAATGGAATGTAGAATAGAAAATAGAATAGAATAGAATAGAATTGAATAGAATTGAATTGAATTGAATTGAATTGAATTGAATTGAATTGAATTGAATTATTGGCCAAGAGTGATTGGACACACAAGGAATTTGTCTCTGGTGCATAAGCTCTCAGTATACCTACAAACAACAATGTAATATAATCAGTGTACATACATACAAACATACAAACATGTACATACAAACAACAAGATAATCATATGATATTAATAGAAGAAGGTAGTTGAAAAGATAATAATAATCCAGCCATACCACATGGGTAAGTATCCTTAGACATAAGAAATATAGCCATACCAGAAAATTACTAAAAAAAAAACCCCATATATATTTTAAACCAAAATTATTTTTGTCAGGCATAATTGTAGGAAATTATGGGCAAGAGTGTATATATCTAATTTTACATGTATTAACCACAGCGAGAATTGTATTCACTCAACACTGGAAAAATGAAGATTTCCCAACGGAGGAAGAGTTAACTAAAAAAAAAAAATTAGATTGTGCAGAAATGAATAGACTGACATTGAAAATGAAGGAGAAAGAAGATTCAGTATACTTTAGAACACGGGATACCTTTTGTCAATGGCTAGAAAAACGAGGCAGAGAGAAAGGAATTTAACATGTATTAGTAAGTTAAATGTTGGAAGCCAGACAATATGTTGCTGATAAAATATTAAGCATAGCTGTACCCGGCCACACGTTGCTGTGGCTCAGTCTGGCGTGTGTTGCTTTTACGTCCAACAGATGGCACTGTTTTTTTTTAAAAAAAACGTTTTTACCTGTCACAGGTGTGACATCTATATAATATAGGTATATAAAAACACGCGCGTATTCGAATGCAACGTTGTGTCAAAATTTCAAAGCAATCGGTGAAGACCTTTCGGAGATTTAAGATTTTGAACAAACGAACATTTACATTTTTATTTATATAAATTTGTGACTATAAAAAAATTAATAAAAATATATGTGGAAAAAAAAAAGAAATATACCCATACCACATGGGTAAATATCCTTAGACCAGTGGTTCTCAACCTGTGGGTCGGGACCCCATTTGGGGTCGATCGACCATTTCACGGGGGTCGCGAAGCAAGGCTGTCCGCCATTTTTTTTGTCTGCCATTTTTTTTTTGTCCGCCATTTTTTTCCTCTTTTCCGGCGGGTGCCTTACCTCCCTTGGGCTGGGCCAGCTGGTGGTCGGCCTGCTCCGTCTCTGCCGCTTGCCAGCTACGCCTCGGCCGGCGCAGGGGGCGGAACCACACATGCGCGGCGCTCCCGGGCAGGGAAAGTCCTCGACTTACGACCGGTTGGGTAGTCCTCGACTTACGACTGGTTTAGTCCTCGACTTACGACTGGTTTAGTCCTTGACTTACGACCGGTTGGGGTCGCGGCATTAAAAAGGTTGAGAACCACTGCCTTAGACATAAGACAATACTGTGATAATTAGGCTGTGTAAAAGTGTGTTATCTTTCCTGCTCCTTATAAACAGGAACCTCAAAGCTTTCTCCAGGGACTTCAGTGTGAGGGAGAAACCAGGATTGGATTTCCTCAGGACCAACATTTCTCCATCCGTTGGGTCTTCCGAACCCAGAGCTCTTGGGCCCACCCCTTCTCCGGAAGTCCCAGAGCGCCATGCTGCCATTGAAGGAACGGTTGAGAAGGAAGCTGCAACGGCAAATGGGGAATCCGAAAACAAGGAGCTCCGTCTCAAGAGGAATAAAAGGAAAGAGAAAACGCGGGAGGATCTGAAGGAGGAGTCCTTAGCGAAGGAAATTGTGCACAAGGACAAGACGCTGTGTAGCATCCTGGATCCCGATTCGAAGATGAAAACTACGATGGATCTCATGGAGGGGATTTTCCCCAGAGGATCCAGGGTGCTTAAAGAAAGTGCAAAGAAGAGAATAATGCAGAAAAGGATAAACGACTCTGCCAGTAACTTCTCTCCAGCTGGCAGCAAGTAAGCTTCTTTAAGTTTTTACTCCGTGTGTCCTTTTGTAATTTATTAGCCATTCGGGGAGTTGTTGGGATATTGGTGGTCCTCGACTTACAACTTTTCTTTTAGCGACTGTTTGAGAGTTACAATGGCACTGAAAAAGGTGACTTGCCACTAGTCCTCATACTTACAACAGATAGATAGATAGATAGATAGATAGATAGATAGATAGATAGATAGATAGATAGATAGATAGATAGATAGATGGATGGATGGATGGATGGATGGATGGATGGATGGATGGATAGATGATAGATAGATAGATAGATAGATAGATAGATAGATAGATAGATAGATAGATAGATGATAGATAGATAACCTTTATTGTCATTTTTACTGTGGGCACAATGGCACACATTAAAAATGAAATTTAGTTGCTTGCTCTCAAGTGTACACATACATAACACACATTTAAAACGTACTATATACAACATATGTATAGACATACACCCTTAAATATAAGTAACATATAAATATTAATCACTGTCCATCTTGAATACATAA
>NW_015402594.1:0-3698 GCF_001527695.2 Protobothrops mucrosquamatus
AAAATATATATATAAATATATATAAATATATATATATATATATATATATATATATATATATATATATATATATATATATAATATCAGATAGAGATAGATAGATAGATAGATAGATAGATAGATAGATAGATAGATAGATAGATAGATAGATAGATAGATAGATAGATAGATAGATAGATAGTATAAACACACATATATATGCTCTTTAGAAGCTGAAACTCAAGTACTTTGGCCACCTAAAGAGAAGGAAGGACTCACTGGAGAAGAGCCTAATGCTGGCTTAAAGTGTAAGTGCAGCCAGCTATTAAGTTTTATAAACAATAAATTTTGCTTTAATCTTTTCTTCAGTTTTAAAAAAAACTAACATAGCTTGCTGAGGATGATTTGCTTTCTCTATCTCTGGAAACGTATAGTCAAGGCCATGGCTTTCCCAGTTGCATTGTATGGCTGTGAAAGCTGGACCATAAGAAAGGCTGAGTGCCAAAGAATGGAGGCCTTTGAACTCTGGTGCTGGAGAAGACTCCTGCGAGTCTCCTGGACTGCAAGGCGATCAAACCGGTCAGTCCTAGAGCAACCCCGACTGCTCTTTAGAAGGCCAGATCCTGAAGTTGAAACTCAAGTACTTTGGCCACCTAATGAGAAGGAAGGACTCACTGGAGAAGAGCCTGATGCTGGGAAAGATGGAGGGCAATAGAAGAAGGGGATGACAGAGAATGAGGTGGCTGGATGGAGTCACTGAAACAGTAGGCGTGAGCTTAAACTGACTCCAGAAGATGGTAGAGGACAGGAAGGCCTGGAGGAACATTGTCCATGGGATCGCGATGGGTCAGACACGACTTCGCAATTAACAACAACAAAAGGGTTACTGTAAGAAAAGAGTAGAGACTTTCATGATTCTCACAGAAGAGGGTGAGGAATGTAATTATCTTAAGTCAAAGGGGTGTAGAACTGGGATGGACATTAAAAGAAACATCTCAGCATTAAGAGCAATTTAATGAGGGCACCAACTGCCCAGAGGAGTTTGGTTTTTTTTACTCTCTTTTGGGCTTTGGTTTTCTATGCATGAATCTTGGGCTTGAATCTCCAACATTCCTGAGAATCCTGAAGCACTTGCTGCAAGATATTGATCACCAACCATCACTATCTCAGTCCTTTGCTTTGCACAATTAAGGCAGGCATATAGTTTATATAGGGATACTGTCGCTTAAGGAATAAAGATTGGGGAGCTGTCCAAGCGAGAAAGTGCTGATACCCAAGGAGTATCAGAAGCGCTCAGGAAAGCACCTAGTTTTCCAAGGATGTTCCTGCCAAAAATTTGACAGCTGATTGCATTTGCATTGCATTAGCACAATTCTCACACATAGGCTTATATATTCCAATATCTCAGCGGCTGCCCCAAAGAAGAGGGAGTCAAGCTATTCTCCAAAGCGCCTGAAGGCAGGACAAGAAGCAACGGAGGGAAACTAACCAAGGAGAGAAGCAACCTAGAACTAAGGAGAAACTTCCTGACAGTTAGAACAATTAACCAGTGGAACAACCTGCCTCCAGAAGCGGTGAATGCTCCAACACTGGAAGTTTTTACGAAGAGACTGGACAGCCATTTGTCCGAAATGGTATAGGGTTTCCTGCCTGAGCAGGGGGTTGGACTAGATGATCTCCAAGGTCCATTCCAGCTTATTATTATTATTATTATTATTATTATTATTATTATTATTATTATTATTATTATTATTATTATTATTATTATTATTATTATTATTATTATTATTATATTTTTTTGAAAGGGGGAGGAACCTCAGAGGCAGCAAAATTGTGGACCATTTTTCACTCCACTTCCAGATAGTTATGAGCGTGTGAAAACTGGAATTACTACAGAAATACAAGGCCATATAGAAGCCTCAATTTGATAAGGCAACTCTAGGAGTTTGATCTGTCATGAATAGGAGAAGGAATAATTGATCCTCCAGGAAGGATTTCACACTGGGCACGTTAGCCTAGCACTACGTAGGATCGGACCTGTTTGGGGATTAAATCTAACATCTAAATTTTGGTCTTTTTCTCCATTTCTAGGAGAAAGCATGAGGTCTGATTTTCTTCAGGGGAAAACAGTCAAGTAAGTCACCCCTCCACCCACCCATCCACCCACCCAACCAATTCCATTGCAGGAACTTTGCATCCATTTCATGGTACAGAAAGCTTCTGATTTAGACCAACGTGACTTCATAAAGCAACTGAGACAGACTTTTAAAGAACAAAGGAAATTGAATCTTTTATTAAACACCACTAAAAAAAAGGAGGAAGAATAAACTGCAACAACAACATCACGGGGTTTAAATCTGAACTGCCACACTTCTGACTCTGCTCCATGAGCATTGTCCTACTTTTCCTACCAAAACAATCATAAATATAGCTTAATACGGCTGAATCCTTTTGGCATTCTGCATTTTATGGGAGGTGCCTTTTACTAGAAAGTTGGTTTACCTCTTGCTAGGTCTTGATTATTAAAAATAAATCAAGGAAGGTGGTTCAAGCACAGCTAAGGAGTTTTACCCCATGCAAATTTTCTAAAGGGACTTCATTAATTCTATACTTTTGATTCAACCCTCTAAGCTCCGTTTTGATACATCATTTATATAGGCAGTGGTTACACACAAGCTTCCCCAATGAGTTATGTTTTATAGATCAGACCATAAGGAACCCAAATACTCGTCTGCTTTTTTTTCTTTCTTTCCCCCCCATATTTTTAATGTGTAATTTACTATTTGTAACATTAAATAGAGCCTTTTGAATCGGGGTTAATAGCATTCAAATTTTGGTTAGATGAATTGACTAGGCAACTGTCACAAACACATGTCAGTTGCCAAGCGTCTGCAATTGGATCACGTGACCATGGGGACAGTTGTAAGGGGGAAAAATGGTCCTAAGTCATCTTTTTCATCACTATTTCAGTCCTCATCTTACAATCATTTGTTTAGTGACTGTTCAAAGTTTCAGTGTTGTTGTCACTTTGAAGGGTCACTAAACAAATGCTTGTAAATTGAGGACTCCCTGTAATTCTGACTACAGGATGTAAGATCCAGAAGGCTTACGGCTCTCGCTCTTACTGATACTTGCAATTGTTCTCAGTTCTTGGCATACTGTTCTGTCCCTGTCGGACACACACACCCAAACAGCCAGCCGAGGGTTAAAGAACTTCTCCACACTTCAATCCACAGATAAGAAAACTTGGCAGCAGCTCCATAGCTGCCTGCCAAGACTTTTACTCAGAGAACAAAAACAATACACACAGTTAGAAAATTAAGTCCACAGCAAACTACTTCGCCAGAGATTCAGCTTTGTCCGTCACAGAGTCCAAATGGCCACCACCTCCCTTTTATAGCCTGTGGGGTGTGGTCCAGTGACTCAGCTTAATCTCTGGCACGTCTCCTTTTCTGCTGCGCATGCTTGTCGCTCCTACGCTGGCGTGGATCCAGCCACAACTTCTCTTCCTCACTATCCAAAACACCTGGCTCCTGGCCAATCTCAGAAACACCTGGCTCCTGGCCAATCTCTTCTCCGTCGGGAGACACCTGAGGCCTTACCAAAGAGGAGGGTCCTGGAGAGGGAGGCCTGGCCATCTCCTCTCCTTCATGTTCGGAGCCTTCTTCCTCCGATAAGAGGGGCTCACAAGACGGAGCCACAACACATACTTCTAGTCT
>NW_015402595.1:0-3698 GCF_001527695.2 Protobothrops mucrosquamatus
TTAAAAACTTCCAGTGTTGGTGCATTCACCGCTTCTGGAGGCAGGTTGTTCCACTGGTTAATTGTTCTAACTGTCAGGAAGTTTCTCCTTAGTTCTAGGTTGCTTCTCTCTTTGGTTAGCTTCCACCCGTTGCTCCTTGTCCTGCCTTCAGGCGCTTTGGAAAATAGCTTGACTCCCTCTTCTTTGTGGCAGCCCCTTCTCTTTGTTAAACAATTAAAAAATAAGTCAGGAAAATCCAAAATCATAATTTACATGTTCAAATAAAAGCTAAACATTAGAATGTGGCGTTATGGGGAACTCCCCAGAGCAGAGTTCTAAGCAGAATATTTCTCTGACCAACAAAGGAGTCAGAAAGTGTTTTGGACCATTCTCCTCCCTCTCTGGAAGATCCTCTCAATGCCACTTCTTCCACTGAAAGATAATTCAAAAGGCAAGGAACAGGCACATCCTTTCTATTATCTCATATCAGTGTCCCATTGGAACAGAAAAGAGCCATTGGTTTGCTTAATCACATTCAATAAAACATTTATTTTGCTATTTATACTATTATTTATAGACCTCTAACTTCAGCATAGGACCAGTGGTGGGATTCAGCCAGTTAGCACCACTTTGGCAGAACCGGTAGCTAATTTTTTTGTTTCCCAGGCCCAGAATGGACTTCCAGAAGTGGCATCCACACAGAGAACTGGTTGTTCACATATTTGAATCCCACCACTGCATAGGACCCAAGGCAATTTGCAGCTGAGCAGTATTGATGACAAGGGTTTCAACATACAAAGGTTGCATGACTAGAACAAAAGATGCATATTTTGCAAGGGACCACAACTGTTCAGTTAAAGAAGTGGCATACAAACAGAGTCCCCAGACTGCACAAAGCTCCTTGTACTTTTGGATATGAGCAAAAGTTGCTGAGTTATTGCAGTGTTTGATGGGATAGATGTAGAAATGTTAAATACAGGTGATATCTATACTAACTATACAAATATGTTGTGTGATATTTAAGTAGAAATGTGATTTTATTTAATTAAGACATTTATATGACCAACCATTTTTTATATCATAACTCTGGGAGGTTCACAACAAGAATAATAAAAACAAAAAAAAGCAACAAAGGCCTTTTTTTTGTCCTGGCTCCATCCATTTTTTTTTTTTTTAGCCTAGTGTATGACTTCTAGCTGACAGTTAAATTGTAGTCCTTTTTTTCCATGCACCCTTTCTTTAAACTTAACTTTCTTAAATTGGGCCAGGTTATTTGAAGGACTGTCTTTTCCCAATTACATCTACCTGACCTACCAGAGTGGGGGAGACAAAGTATGTTATGCGTCCCCTCTCTTAAAATAGCCATCTAGTAGGACCAAAAAGAAGGGTCTTCACTGTGGTGGCTCCTTCCCTGTGGAACATCAACTCTATAGAAATAAGATTGCCCCCCACCTTGATATTCTTTTGAAAGGTCCTGAAGATATGGTTTTGTCAGCAGTCCTGGGATATGTTAGGTTTTATTTGTTGCAGGTGGGAGGGGTTTTGTATTTGGGATTTTATTTCTATAAGCCACATGGAGTCACTATGAGTGAATTGGGAAGCCATATGCATTTTCTTAATAAATAAATGTGCTGTGTGGCAAATAAACTTGAAAATAAAATGCATTTATTTCCTGATGGATCAATGTATGAAGAATTGTCAATTTCCCATGAAGGCTGGGGAATCAGCTGTTTGTCTTAACACTGCCATCTGGAGAGATCTTAGAAATTAGGAAGTTTGCAGATGGCTTACATCAGGTGTCCCCAGCCTCCAGTCCATGGACCATCACTGGCCTTGGGGGCCACTGGCTTACATCATGGCCTGTGTTTTGATAAATATGTAGAACCCACCTTAAAAAAAGATTGGGAACTACTACTATAATGTATTGGTCACAACTGTTTTGAATCACTTGCTTAATGTCTAATCACTTGTTTGAATGTCTGACCTAGATTCTGTTGTTATGTAAGGGCTGCTGTTACTTAAGCCAGACTTGCTGTCTCCAGGCTGGTAATTAGGTTTTGGGTGGGAAACTGTTACTTTAAACCTATTGGCTGCCACCTGGAGGCTAACCATATAAATAGCTGCACAGCAGCTATTTGAGCTGCTTCTGTTCAGAGTTAAATAAACTTGTTGCTGTTTCAACATTCATCTCGCTTAATGCCTTCAAGAACCGAATATTTAACAACTACCTTGATGATAGTGAACATGTTGCAATAAGTAACATATCTGTTCATTGATAGTCTGACTCCTATATAATTGTTCCTTCCTACTTCTGCTGCTTCTTCTGAAATGGAAGAGGTGGGGAATAAGGATTCTTCAGAAACAAAGGACTTTAAAAATAATTTATACGAAAGCTACCTCAACATGGCTGACATAAGAACTATACTTATGTTCTTTAAGTAAATTGTGTGTATATGGCTTAAGACAGTGATGGTGAACCTTTTAGAGACTGAGTGCCCAAACTGCAACCCAAAACCCACTTATGCATCATCGGGTGCCGGTGGGTGTGGCCCATTGGCTGGGTGTGGCCAATTGGGTGGGTGTGGCCAGTTGGGTGGGCGTGGCTGCAATGGTAACGGCAGACTGGGCGGGACTAAAAAGTTCAGTCAATCAATCCCAACTTTGCAAGATCTTTTTTTCCCCGTGAGAATTTGAAATTGATTAATTGAACCTTTTTTTTTTGCACACGGCGGCAGCGGCCTAAAGCGAAAAGGTTTTATAAAACCCAGCTGAAGGCCTAGGACTGGGGCGACGGCGCGCGTGCCCACAGAGAGGACTCTGAGTGCCGCCTCTGGCATCCGTGCCATAGGTTCGCCACCACTGGCTTAAGAGTTAAACCAGGTTTGCTCTTTCTTACCCAAAGTCATAACAGATTATAAAACTGAGCTTTCCAAATCTGATAAGAGATTGCAAAATCCTGTGTCCTAATCCAGGGCGGGAGAAGGGAGAGGCAAAGGAGAGAGGGGAACAAGGCAGAAAGAAAGCCCTTCAAGATCTTTCTAAGACTTATAGATTGAAGACTGATGTTAAGTTTTCACAACCTATTGCAGAGAGTGTTAGATAAAACCGGAAGCAATAGGTTGTCCTTCCAGGGAGACTGGTGTCATTTTCCTTCCCAGGCAATCCCTTTTTAATCTTGGTGAGCCATGCTACATTTTAAACCCCTCTGCCACTGGTTCTTTACCCCCACTTCTCTATATACAGCATACAAAGTGACTTTCTTCCAAAACTCTATCCTTCTCTGTGTGCATAAGCATTTGTTCTGGTCCCTGTTGTGTCAGCCCGCTTGCTTCCTACTTTAGTTTGTTATGGGAGGGAAGGAAGGAAGAGGCAGAATAAGTCTGAGACCCTATCTACTTTTGCAAAATTATGTCTAAGGAAGGCAACAATCAGTGCTTATGTGGCTTCTTTTCTGTGTATTTGCTTGTGTGCACGTGTGTCTCCCGTCAATGATATAATTCCACCGCAAAGCTAGGGGGTGGAGACAATTATCTCACCAACAGAAAGTGGCCTTTAATAGCACTTGGGTTTAACCTGACACATCTGGTCCTTGACTCACAATGTTCTATTTTATTATACTCTTGTGAGTGAGGTATTTGCCAGCTGTACAAATATGTTTTAATCCTTGGCCATTTAGTTTCAAATGAATGCCTTGCAGAACAGCAAATTGTGAATCTCGA
>NW_015402596.1:0-3697 GCF_001527695.2 Protobothrops mucrosquamatus
AAGAAGAAGAAGAAGAAGAAGAAGAAGAAGAAGAAGAAGAAGAAGAAGAAGAAGAAGAAGAAGAAGAAGAAGAATATTACTACTACTACTACTACTACTACTACTACTACTGGTGAATCATATCTAATCATTGATCTCTTGTTTGCCTTCAGACCCAAATTTAGGAAAATGTTCTCCAAGGGAGGAAGATCCACAGATCTCATGGGCAGAGTCTCCCTATGTTTATTTATACAGTGCGTAGAGCAGAAGGAGAAGGAGAAGAAAAAACACATGCACATGCCAACCAAGGCATGCCCACTTTTGGATATTCCTGGAAAGCCACGTGCTCAAAGCCCAGAAACCCAAAAAACGTGCCTCCGTGCATAAGGGTGAGTCCAGGATGCTGAGGTGGAGCAGGCAACTACAGGATGCTGAGATGCAACCTTAGTTCCAGATTCAGATACGCGCATGCAAACAATTGGTTAGCAAGAACTAAACGAGAAATCAGTCTTCTTCCTTGGAACAGCAAACACCACAGACCATTGACCCAAATATACACTAACCCTTTGCGGCAGCACCAACCACATTTCTGGAGGCCCCTTACATTGCAGGGGGGGGACACCCTGTACTTTGCAAACCTGTGTGCTTTGCAACGCTCATCCCCAAAGTGTATAGCTGCTATTTTCTGAGGAACCCAGGGGCTATTTAAAGACTCCCAGATTGCACGTTGTAGCTCGTTAGGCATGAAGTAGATTGAAATGGACGCCTTCCCTGAAACTAACCTGTTCTCAAGCTGGTTTTGCATTGACATGAAGCTCATCTCTTCATATTGTAGAGAATTGGGAATCCAAGAAAGAAGGGTGGAAATGAAGAGAAATGATAAAAGGAGATGTTTTAAAAAAGGAGATTTTAAGGAAGAAAGAAAACTTGCTTCTTTCAGCCCTTCAACCTTGTTTTTTAAAAATAAAGGTTCGTAGGTGCTTGCCAAGCTCATGTGCATCACGCTAAGCCATTGTTTACTGAAGCCTGCCTTACTTAAACCAAAACTGATTGAGTCCATACAACCTTCTACCTAAACCAGGGTTTACAAACAACAGCTGACTTTACAGAGTAAGCTAAACCAGGACCAAAGAGGTCACATTGCATGGCTCAGTCTAACAGCACAACAGAGTTGGATGGGACCTTGGAGGTCTTCTAGTCCAACCCCCTGCTCAAGCTGGAAACCCTATACCATTTCAGACAAACGGTTGTCCAATCTTCTCACATTCTGGTGGGAAGCTGCTTCCAAGGGAGCATCTTTGTGTATCATCTTAAAAGAAGCAACAAAACTAGGTTTCTCTGGAAATACAGAGGTAGCATGGTACTCAACTGCTTTGAAACTCATCGAATGTGGTACTTAGTGCATTTTGACGTGAACATTTTGTCCTGGTACTCATTGTTTGTTTGGTACTCAACACACAACTTATCGGCATTGGCTGCCTTGTGACTCACTACATTGTTCCTTATGGGAATAATTTATTTGGGACTCATCATTTTTGATATTCATCACACCCCTCGGAACCAATTAAGGATGAGTGCTCAAGTACTACAGCACACCATTGGCCTATAAATTTAACCTTACAATAAAGGTACAGTGGAGATAACATCTGTGGTTTTGGTTTCCTGTCTGAGCTAGCTTGAAGGACCGACAGTCCAGGAGGATGCCATGAATGATGGTTCCAGAGGCTACTGTGAGATCAAAAAGAGGCAGGATTCCCGGGGCAAAATATAAACTTTGAACAGGAAAGAACTCTGAGGTGTCTTTTGGCTACTGGAATGTAGCTCATAATTCCTCTCTACCTGAATCTGAAATGTGTAATTTTGATAGTATGTCTTTCAGACGCTACCAGCATGATTTCTGTGCTTGTATAAAGTCTGAGAGACAAGAATAGCACCGTGCAGAAAAAATATCCTGCTTTTTTCCCCTTCCCGAGTAATACACATTCAATCTGATGAAAGAGGATCCTCTATTTTTTTTTTTAAAGAAGAAGAGGATTTTGGGAAATTCTCCTAAGAGGAGCAGGTGTTTCTGCATTTTAGGATAAGTGTGAATGCCTTGTCTCTCTTTGTACAATCAACTCTCCAATGATCTAGGGCAGTGGCTCACAACTTTTTCTATAGCCCGCACCCCTAGAACGCTTTTGATACATTCTCGCACCCATTACAAAAGTTCGAAATAACGAATCATGCATATACACTATAACTTTGAAACTTCTAAATCCAAGTTTTCGCACCCCCTGGAATATTGTCTTGCACCCCCAGTTGGGAACCCCTGATCTAGGGCCACCTTGACTTCCCTCACTTTAATCTCAAGGAAGGAAGATTCTCAGAGAACTTTTTCCAACTGGGAAATGAGGGCAGCCAGGGAGAATGTAGAGAGATGGAATGTTGTGTTACAGAAACAACACAACTGATAAAAGAAGGAAGAAAAAGAAGAAAGAAGAAAGAGAAGGAAGGAAGGAAGGACGGAAGAAAGAGAAAGAAAGGAAGAAAGAAGTCAAAAGTCAGATACAGCACAGATAAAGAATCCTTATGATTTGGGAGTAGATCGTTGTTTGCTCTAGCACTAGATTCTGATGGATTACTGGAATACTCCTGATGTTAAAAACAATCTCACTACCCGGAGACTTATTTGAGTGCTGCTGTTATCACAGAACCTGTTCTGGCAGGAGAAAGCAACACAGCCAAACCACATCCAAGGACTCTTATTCAAAACGGTTCACTTATCCAGGCAGTTACAGTACAACACTCCTCTCTCCTTCTCCGGAGTGCAACTCACTCCTTGCATGCTCCTTTTCATTAGTGTGACCCACCACCGTTACTGCTTCTGCTGCAAGACCTCCTGAGTGGTTGTGATGGTTTCCCTGATGGAGTAGACCTCTACTCCACATGAGTAGATAAAGAAGAGACACAGTGTACAAAACATGGAGGGGGGAAATTGTATGGAAGTCTCTATGGGGTCAGGGCTCAATTCCCTATATGGGCTGTTGAATTCCTAACTTGACACCAACCACCCCCCTCCAGATTCCTACAAACTCTACATTTGAAGGGTTGACACCCAAGGTAGGGAATCCATGTTGCCTTCTAGACTTCTTCATTGCCCTGCAGTCCCTTTCAGTGGGTCTGCTGGCCAGTTACCTTGCGAGGGCTTAAGACAGACCTCCCTCCACTCACCTTCCTCTTTTGGACTGGGTCCTTCTCGCTGGCATTGGATGGCTTCCGACGCAGCATGGTGCCACTTCCAAAGTGCCTCAATTCATTGATGGGCAATGCAGGAGGGATGCCAGAGAGAGCAGAGGAGCACGAGAAGCCCAGAGGCCAGGAAATGGGCAGGAAATCAGTGCATCACATGCATCTCCTTTCCCAGCAGCTGGGCGTCTGCGAGAGACGAAAGCGAGACCCAGCCCTGCGCTTGCACATTTTAAACAGGAAGGAAGTGGCAACCTGACGTTCATGAGGACTGGCCTCGCCTGAAGCTACAGAAATGATAGATGACTTTGGGAGGAAGGGAAGGACAAGTGTTGTGGGACACCTTTTCTTTTTTTAAAGACTTGTGGCTCTCAAACTCCCAGAATTCCCTAGCCAGCATGACTGGCTGGGGAATTCTGAGAATTGAAGTCCACAGCCTTTGAAGTTGCCACGGTTGGACAACTCTAATGTAGGACAAGGCTGTGAGCAC
>NW_015402597.1:0-3697 GCF_001527695.2 Protobothrops mucrosquamatus
GCTGACGGCACCCTGAGGAGACCCACTCTGTGGGAGCGTACCGGCCGATGGGAGGTAATCTGCGGCAGAAGGCGGTCTCGGAGATATCCAGGTCCAATGCCATGGAGCGCTTTGAAGATGATGACCAACACCTTGAAGCGCACCCGGAAGGCCACCGGCAACCAGTGCAGCTCGCGCAGCAACGGTGTTACATGGGAGCAATGAGTCCCTCCCAACACCGCCCGCGCGGCCGCATTCTGGACCAGTTGGAGCCTCCGGGTGCTCCTCAAGGGAAGCCCCATGTAGAGAGCGTTACAGTAGTCCAGGCGGGAGGTGACGAGGGCATGGGTGACTGTGCGCAAGGCGTCCCAGTCCAGAAAAGGCCGCAACTGGTGAATCAGGCATACCTGATAGAACGCCCCCCTGGTCACGGCCGACAACTGGTCTTCCAGTGTCAGCCTTGGGTCCAGGAGGACCCCCAGATTGCGTACCCTCTCCGAGGGAGCCAAAATTTCGCCCCCTATCGTCAGCGATGGAGTCAGCTGACTATGCCGAGGCGCCGGCAGCCACAGCCACTCGGTCTTGGAAAGGTTGAGCCTGAGTCTGTTCCTCCCCATCCAGACCCTTACGGCCTCCAGGCAACGGGCCATCACGTCAAGGGCATCGTTGGGGTGGCCTGGGGTGGAAATGTACAGCTGAGTATCATCAGCGTACTGATGGAAATCCACCCCAAAGCCACGAATGATATCCCCCAGTGGCTTCACATAAATATTGAACAAAAGGGGAGAGAGGACCGACCCTTGTGGGACCCCACAAGTTAGGGGCCTTGGGGTCGACCTCTGTCCCCCTGCCAATACGGACTGCGTACGGTTGGTGAGGAAGGAGGAGAACCACCGCATAAGTGCCTCCCACTCCTAACTCACCCAAACGTCGCAGCATGATACCATGGTCCACGGTATCAAAAGCCGCTGAGAGGTCCAAAAGAACAACGACAGAGGAATGACCCCTGTCCCGGGCCCTCCAGAGATCATTTATCAGCGTGACCAATGCCGTTTCCGTGCTGTATCCCGGCCTGAAGCCCGACTGGAGCGGGTCCAGATAGACTGTTTCCTCCAGGTGCCGAGGGAATTGCTGCGCAACCACACTCTCAACAACCTTCGCCACAAAGCGAAGGTTGGAGACCGGGCGATAGTTAGCCAATATGCTGTTAGGTTCTTCATAAATTATTTCCATCAACATATTTCAAATAAGGCAGTCTACTTTGTTCTATGCTGTGTTAGTAGGAGTAGGGATTGCTCAATTCCCCCATAGATCTGAGGTTTAGCCATTGGTAACCTCATGGAATGTTATAACACAGGTGCTGAGTAAGTTAAAAGAAATTCGATCACGAGTACTTGTATACATTATAAGAAGACTAAGTTTATAAGGTCTTGTAAGTGAGCAAGGAATGGGAGTCCTAGCAATGACTATATTCAATCTCTAATTGTTCCTATACTAGTTAGATTTATATTATTGCAGTTCATGTTCATGTTATAGTACAGTGAGCTCTATGTGAAAAAGACATTAGGATTTATTTCTTCAGCAATAAACACAGAAAACTTTGTAGCTGTTCAGAATATAAAATATGTTCTGCAAGAAATTTCAGAAACATAAAACACCAGTAATGTAAAAAGCATACTGATCCTTTAAGGACTCCTAGGAAATGAAATTAAGATGGGCATAGTGTATCTTATTAGGTTGTCTTGATTATCATTCCAAGACAGCATATTCCTTCAAAGCTGCTCCTACTGCTAGGCCATCAGACACTAGGAGGTAGTAATCTACTCTAAATGTTATCCTAAACTTTTTTATATTTAGTTTTATTTTTGTCCATAGCCCAGTAACAGCAATACTGACTTGGTGTGACCTTGTCTAGTTGGATGTCTTGCATAATTACTTTTTGTGCACATATCACAGACAGCACTATTGGGCTGCTTACAGAGGTAGATACAACAGGCAAGTTGACTAAGCAGCAGGCAGCCCACGCTGTAATTTGAATAGGGATCATGTGCCTTTGTGTGGTTTTTGTCATATGACACTACATGCTATTTGGAGCCAATGACTAAGTTGCCACAAAACACTGAAAAATAGAGTTGTTCCAACCAAGAAACCCTTTTCTAAGTTTTGAAACTTTCTAGGTCAGTGATGGCAAAACTTTTAGGGACCGAGTGCCCAAACTGCAACACAAAACCCACTTATGTATTGTTGGGTGCCGGGTGGGTGTGGTCCATTAGGTGGGTGTGGCCTATTGGATGGGCATGGCCCATTGGGTGGGCGTGGCTGTGGTGGTAACCCATACTGGATGGGTCTAAAAGGTTCAATCAATCAATTCCAACTTTGCAAGATCTTTTTTTTTTTCAGCGAGAAGTTGAAATTGATTGATCCTTTTTTTTGCACATGGTGGTGGAGGCCTAAAGCACAAAGGTTTTATAAAACCCAGCTGAATGCTAGTACTGGGGCGATGGTGCGCGTGCCCACAGAGAGGGCGTGCGCGTGCCCACAGAGAGGTTCGCCACCACGGTTCTAGGTCACTTAATGCAGACATGTCAAACACAAGGCCTGCGGGCCTGATATGGCCCGCCAAGGACCCAAATTTGGCCCCTGGAGCTGTTCACAAAAATGGCAAGGAACTGGCCCCTGCTGCCCAGCCCTGGCCCACCCCAACCCGGCTGGGCGATCTCCCGGCGCACGCACAGGAAATGGTGAGCGCTCGGAGGCTGGTGGTGCGCAGGAGCAGCTGCAGCTCATTTGCCTCACCCCGCCCCACCCAGCCTCGCCCCACCCCTCCTAGCCTCACCTGTCACACTTTCACTGGGATCGCCCCATCCCCGAGTGGGAGAGCCATGGCCGGCAGCTTCCTTCCTGAGCATGGAGGAAACAGAATGGGAGCTTTAGGATTCTGCCTGCCAGCGTGCAATAGGAGTTTGCAGGGCTGTCAGGCAGGTGAACGGCAGCAGTTTTCGGTTTCTGGCATAGGGGGGTCGAAAGCAAAACTACCCTTTTGGCAGGCGTAGAGTCAACCCCGGCGTGGAGGCAATGGAGGGGAGGGTGGACTGAAAGGGAAGCCACTGCTCCGCATGTTGTTTTTTTTTAAGCTGCCAGAGTCTCCAGACAGAAGTTTCCCATTTTGACCACTTCCCCTATCGTTTCCTCCTGTTCCATGGCTCTCAGCTCATCTCTCCCAGAACCTGTACACGTGTTTGTATGAGTGTGGGGGGGGTCTCACCTCCTGCAGCCCCACACTGTGACATCAGGAGGAAAAGAACGGGAGAGGAATGCTTCTTGCAGCCTGCCACAGGGCTGGGGGTGGGAGCTGAGGGGGGGGCAGGGCACGATGCAATTGGCAGCACATTGAGAAAAAGAAACAAGTACGCCAAAAAAACAGCTTTCATTAGTTTGCAGCCTGCCATCACAGAAGGTCTCTGTTGAGGGTGCCGGGCTGCAAGGGGTGAGAGAAACACACACACCTTGTGTGTGTGTATGTTGTTGTGTTCCTTGTATTCCCCCCCTTAATCCCCTATGCATATCCTGATCACCCATTAAGGGTGATTGCCCTTCACCATTGATCGCCCATTAAGGGTGATTGCCCTTCTCCATCTGCATGCAGTTTCATGCCCGTTGCTGGTTGGCTAACTAGCAACGGGGTCTCCGTTGCTGGTTGGCTAACTAGCAACGGGGT
>NW_015402598.1:0-3697 GCF_001527695.2 Protobothrops mucrosquamatus
TGGACTTCCTTGTTTTTCTTTGAAGATTAATAATAATAATAATAATAATAATAATAATAATAATAATAATAATAATAATAATAATAATAATAATAATAATAATAATAATAATAATAATAATAATAATAAAGTTGGAAGGGACCTTGGAGGTCATCGAGTCCAACCCCTTGCTCAGGCAGGAAACCCTATACCATTTCGGACAAATGGCTGTCCAGTCTCTTCTTAAAAACTTCCAGTGTTGGAGCATTCACCGCTTCTGGAGGCAGGTTGTTCCACTGGTTGATTGTTCTCACTGTCAGGAAGTTTCTCCTTAGTTCTAGGTTGCTTCTCTCCTTGATCAGTTTCCACCCATTGTTTCTCGTCCTGCCTTCAAGTGCCTTGGAGAATAGCTTGACTCCCTCTTCTTTGGGGCAGCCCCTGAGATATTGGAACCCTGCTATCATGTCCCCCCTCGTCCTTCTCTTCGTTAAACTAGATATACCCAATTCCAGCAACCGTTCCTTATATTCTTTAGCCACCAGTCCAAAAAATAAGGAAGTCCAATGGTATAGTTGACTCTTGAAAAAGCACCTTTGGGACAATCATGACCTGGATGACTGAGAATCTCCATAAACATTTAAACATCTCCTGCGAATGCTTTAATGGACATTTCTGCATAGAACAGAAAATTACACAGTAACTTCAATGGCCTCTTCGTAAGTTATGAGTCCATGATTCTTTGTACTACTTAGTAGTACATTTATTTTACCTTATTAAACCAGACATACCCAGTTCCTGTGACTGCTCTTCATATGTTTTAGCCTTCAATCTCCTAATCATCTTTGTTGCTCTTCTCTGCACTCTCGTTGCCATGGTTACTATATGTAGAGTTACCCCATCTTTCTCTATAAGCATCTCTTTAGCAGACCATGTAACAATACATCACTATCTTCCAATGTTCAAGATGAAAGTCCTATTCTTTCTTCTTCTTTTTTTGAAAGACTCATCAGGAAAATAAATTGTCTATATATATAAAATCAGAATGTAATAAACCCAACTAAATCCACAAAATACCCTTGCCTAATTGAAAATTCAAACGACGGGATAACTTTAGTTTTCAATAAAATGTTCTGTAATGCTGAGTGAAAAAAATCAATAATGGCTTTATTATATATTTCTTCCTCCAAGCATTGGGCAAACACTCATTTCCCTCATCATAAGATTTTTATATCTTTAACTCTAATGGTGATTCAGTTCTTCTGCCTTTAAGCCATTGTTAACAATAGAGGTAAGATGAATAAGGAGAGTGTGTGGCCCATTTAAAAGATTTGGAAATACTGCTTGGTTATTTCTTTCAAAATGAGAGATCAAAATCCAGGCACATCTCAGCTCATTATGAATTATTATTATTATTTTTAAAAAAGTCACCTTAAATGTCAAATTCCAAATAAATATATGTGTGACATATAAATGGAAAGAGGTCATAATTGTAATGCACAATATGACATTAACAAATCAGTCAATGGAAAGTTCCATATTTAGAAAACAATTAGCATGTGTCTTACGAAGATCTCATTTTGTGCAAACACACGGCTTCTTTGCTATTATCTTTTGTCATTATTGAAACCTATTTCAATTATGCATTACTTTGGAACATTTGTAATTTGTATAATTTTATTACCCTTGTTGTTTTTGTTGGATTTTTGTTGTTAGTTTGTTTGTAAGCACCCTTTTACTCTCTTGCTGCTGTTTGCATTTGAGTGCCAGATTTTCACATGAGAGCTGAGAAAGATTCACACCCATCTTCCTTGCTAAAGTCAAGGAAAATTGTAATTAAATTGCAATGTTTTCTGTTTTTTAAAAAAATGACATCAAATGTTAATGATGAGTGACACATCTATGTTCATTAAACTGATCCAGCGGACCTACTATATCAAATCAGTTGCTAATATTAGTGTAAACCTGGTATCGGTTGGGATGTTGTGGTTTTCTAGCTAGCAAAGGACCATGTGCTGATCTGATGGAATAAAAGTCAAAACGAGCAATCAAACAGGAAAGGATGAGATGGGGAGCAACTGCTTCTATTTTGTTGTAGATTATCAGGTAATAGATGATCGATAGATGATAGGTGATGATGATGATGATGATGTAGATGGATAGATAGAATGTGTGTGTGTATATATATAGAGAGGGGGGGAGATCATGGGATAGATAGATAGATAGATAGATAGATAGATAGATAGATAGATAGATAGATAGATAGACAGACAGACAGACAGACAGACAGACAGACAGACAGACAGACAGACAGACAGACAGACAGACAGACAGACAGACAGACATAGTTCATAAATAAATGATAGAGGAGGAGTTGACAGATGATCATGATAGAGAGGAAGATAAGTTATGGAGAAAGTTGAGCAATGATCATTTCTGAAAAATAAATCCAGAACTTTAAGGCTCGACAAAGAAATAATAAGCCCATCCCATCATGTATACTGTAGGGAGAAAAAAAGTCCTGTGAGATTAGAGCATCTGTATGTATGCATCCATAATGTTAGGACCTACACAGGCATATATATACATATACCTGTAAATGTGTTTATGTGTCTAGATTGCTCCAAGCAAATGAGATACATAAATTAAAACTGCCTGGCATCCATCTTCTATGCCTTTAAATTTTTCTCAGGGTTCCTGACACAGAACCTGTCAGAATATAAATAGCAACACTTGTAATGATCAAAAATTGCTATTTTCTTTAACATAGCAGTAACAATACATCATAATGGCAGGAGCCTATTCCCACACACTTTCATAATCAAGCATAATGTTCAGTTTTGCCTATATTTTCCCCGGTACAATTGTGGAAACAAACCAGTCATTTCTTACAGAACAAGTCATTTTTAATGTAAACAAGGAGGAAAGGAGGGTGGTTTTTTTTTTTTGTCAGAATACCACAATTCTCCTAAATTTACTCCTCCTGTAAAGCTGCATTTCCTTTATTTAAAGTTAGTGCTCTAAAGAACTCTTGTGGGGAAAAAAATAGGACAATTGATCCCTTTATCTTCCATGTGAAAGAACAATTGATTTGATAAACCTCAAGGGGCCCCAACTAACCTCACAATTGCACTGTTTGTAAAGCTCAACTGCAGAATTCTGAAATATTGCTCTGTTGGAAGGGGCCAAAACGATTACTTCAGTTGTATAACTATTCCTTAAGAAACTCTCAAAGGGCACCACAGGATACAGTACAGTAAGTAAGAGGTTGCCCTAAAGAAGAGGTGGTCAACCAATTCTCCAAAACACCTGAAGGCAGAACAAGAAACAGTGGATGGAAACTGATCAAGGAGAGAAGCAACCTGGAATTAAGGAGAAATTTCCTGACATTGAGAACAATTAACCATTGGAATGGCTCTCCAGAAGTTGTGAGTGCTACAACACTGAAGGTTTTTAAGAAGAGCTTGAACAACAGTTCTCTGAAATGAGTATAGGGTTTCCTGCTTGAGCAGAGGGTTGGATTAGAAGACCTCCAAGGTCCCTTCCAACTCTGTTATTCTGTTAAGTAGTATTGTAGAAGCAACTGGTTCTAATAAACATCAGAGGCAATTAGATGTGTTCTGATTTCTGTACTACATCTTTTGGAGAGAACTAGCATATTGAAGAATCACGGATCTGTTCTGGAAATAAGAACTCTGTTTTGTAGCCTTCAGATTGAAGC
>NW_015402599.1:0-3697 GCF_001527695.2 Protobothrops mucrosquamatus
AAGTCCACCACACATGAAAATAAGTTGCATCTAAATTTCCACATCTCCAACATTTAGGTTGTAAGTTAGGATACATACGAGACAATTTTTGAGGATCCAAATGCCACCTATAAAACATTTTGTAAAAGTTTTCTCTTAAATTCTGTGCTTGAGTAAATTTTACATTCCTAATCCAAATTGTCTCCCATGTATCCAGTAACCAAAATACATGTCTTGATCTCGTTTGCTGCAGTATAGATACATTCCTCAAAACCTGTTTTTGTTTTTTTTTTTCCTTTTGGGGCATCGTTACGCAAAGAGGTCTAACAAATAAAATGTTTTCCTGCACTGATTTGTTTTTCCTGCCTCTTCTGCTTTCATGTGACTCTCAGCAGAATGAAATGGTTATAGAGTTTGTGTGTGGTTTTAGGAGGGCTATTCCAGCCCTCCTCCTATATAGTCCATTTTCATTTTGCAAAATAAGCTTCTGGTCCTTATGAAGAAGGAGAACACCAAGCAGGCAGAATTCTGCCCTCTGGCTGATTTAAGAATGAAAGTGGTTCCTAAATGCTTATAGGAGCCGTGGGGGTGCAGTAGTTAGAATGCAGGATTGCAGATTATTTCTGCCAGTTGCCAGCAGTTTGATCCTCACCGGCTCAGAGTTGACTCAGCCTTCCGTCCTTCCGAGGTCGATAAAATGAGGACCCAGATTGTGGGGGGGGGGGGGGAATGCTGACTGTAAATCGCTTAGAGAGGGCTGTAAAGCAGCATATAAGTCCCAAGTGCTATTGCTAAAGAAAGCAGAATCTTCAAAGTAAAGCAAGGAGGAAACAATGTGAAACAAAAGCCTGGAAGAGCTATAAAAAAACGAGATTACAGTTTTGCTAGCAAGGCATGGCCAAGTATGATTGGACACACAAGGAATTTGTCTCCGGTGCAGAAGCTCTCCATGTACATACAAGCAACAAGTGATAAATCACAATCCTAATTTATGCTCAATTATTTATTGATATGATAAATGTATGATAAACTCTTTATTGGCCAAGTGTGATGGGACACACACAAGGAATTTGTCTCTGGTGCAGAAGCTCTCTGCGTACACACAAGCAACAAATGATAAATCACAATCCTAATTTATGCTCAATTATTTATTGATATGATAAATTTATGATAAACTCTTTATTGGCCAAGTGTGATGGGACACACACAAGGAATTATTCTCCGGTGCAGAAGCTCTCCGCGTACACACAAGCAACAAGTGATAAATCGTGATCATCATCATAAAGTACAATCATCGTAAATCATAAGTTACAACCTCTCCCAAAGTCTACAAAGGTTGTGTCAGAGGCGTCCACCTCTCCTGCTCTTTGTGGATGGAATCTTGGCAGGATCGTTGACTGACGGTTAAACATCCGCTGAGCTGTCCCACTGGGTTCCACAGTTCCTAAGGAGACAAGAACCATCAAGTAATCTGGCTGATCTCACCTTGGCTCTTCGGCATCATGGCTTCGACGCTGCAGTTGAAGGTATCTCTAGGAATCTTTATTTTTCTCCACTCCTCTTCCCCATGCACTCTCTAAAAGGGGAACATGGATCTCTCTCTGGAACCCTTGCCTCTCTGCTTGGCTAACCTGCCCACCTTCGGTCTTGTAGTCCCATGTCCCGTACCGAAGGCCTCATAGAGGGTGGTCGGCCATCCAACGGATGCTCTTGCGGGTCCGCCAGCAATGGAAGTTGCTGGGCTTCTTTGAAATCAACGATCAGCACGAATTTTTTGAGTTCACCTGTATGCTCAAAGAAGGGCTGAAGGCCTCCATCCAGATAACCATTGATGAACCGGTGAGCATGGTAAGTTCCAGGCAGACTAGGGGAAAGTATTCTTTCCAATCCTTTCAGACTAGAGAACTTGATCTAGAGACTTAAGAACGGTGGCAGGAATTGGAGGTGTCTAGTTTAATGAAGAGAAGGACGAGGGGATGACATGATAGCAGTCTTCCAATATTTGAGGGGCTGCCCCAAAGAAGAAGGGGTCTACCTGTTTTCCAAAGCACCTGAAGGCAGGACAAGAAGCAACGGATGGAAGCTGATCAAGGAGAGAAGCAACCTAGAATGAAAGAGAAACTTCCTAACAGTGAGAACAATTAACCAGTAATACAGCTTGCCTTCAGAAGTTGTGAGTGTGCTTCATCACTGGGGGTTTTATAAGAAGAGACTGGACAGCCACTTGTCTGGAATGGTATAGGGTCTCCTGCTTGAGCAGGGGGTTGGACTAGAAGACCTCCAAGGTCCCATCCAGCACTGTTCTGAATAAATATATATAATACTTTTCTGGGAGCCATAGTAGAAGATTTCTGAAGATGTTAGGTTTCTATGATTGTTGAGAAGACCAGACAAGAAGGGCAGTTCTACCAACTCCCATCATTTCCTCTCTTCTCTAGGATTCGCGAAAGCCATCCGATTTTACCAGGGTGCTTAAGCAGTTCCATGCGGTAAGAAGAGCCAGATTTTTATTCTTAGCCCATGAATCTTAGAAGGAGCGTGCCCCAACCAAAGCAACGGGCAAGCTACCTTTGACCCCAAGCATCTAACATCTAGACCTGGCGTCAGAACTGCCACCTCACTGCCAGTCTGCCATGAACCCTGGGAGGGGGCTGGAAAGGAAAGGGAGGACCATAGACCAGGGGTAGGCAACCTTGGCTCTTTGATGACTTGTGGACTTCAGCTCCCAGAATTCCTGAGTCAGCATGGCTGGTTCAGGAATTCTGGGTATTGAATTCCACAAGTCATAAAAAGAGCCAAGGTTGGCTATCCCTGGCCTCGGGGAAAGTGAAACTGAAAGGTGAGAACCCCGGAGGTCTTCAAGGTAGTTTCTCTGGGAGAAGAACGCCAACACGTAGAGCGATTGTTTCCAAAAACATCTCTTTTAAAATGGATTGGACAATGAGAGACCGGCGATGGGGTAGGGACCAAGGAAAGAAAGTTAACTGGGAGAATTTGGCGCGCGAACCCTTCGTTCTGGCTTTCCAAAACTGTAATTCACTTGACTTCTAGTAAACTATACTTTTGAGTTAAGGATCATTTTTACTTCGAAGACCAAGTCGAGGCAGGTCCGACGCTAGGCCAGATTCAAGCTGGGAATTGGTTCTTCAACCCGAGGAGGCCAAGTGAAGACCAGGTTCTCCTCGGATGACCTTCTCCTACCCTTCTCGGTCTGCCTCTTGAGGTGACCCCCAGCTCCGTTCTTCTGCAGGGTTACGAGATGCGGACCTACGCAGCTCCTGTCTTTGCCCGTTTCCGGCAGTGTCTTGGCATGACCGACACGGATTTCCAAATGTCCTTGACGTGTGAAAGTTCCTACCTGCAGTTCATCAGTAACTCTAAAAGCAGAGCTGACTTCTTCCTCACGTAAGGCATCGGAAGGGGGAGTCCCAAGCAGAGAAATTCTTTTAAAACATCTTGTACCATCCATGTATCGATCCATCCATTCAGTTTATCTGTCTACCATCTATCTATATGATCTATCTATTTATTAGCTATCTATCATCTATCTATAGTCAATCAACCTACCTCTGTCCATCCATCCATCTACTCAAACTACTATCCATCCATCCATCCCTCTGGCTTGTCTGTCTACCATCTATCTATCTATCTATCTATCTATCTATCTATCTATCTATCTATCTATCTATCTATCTATCTATCTATCTATCTATCTATC
>NW_015402599.1:11310-12979 GCF_001527695.2 Protobothrops mucrosquamatus
CTCCCTTCCTTTCCTTCTTTCCTTCCATCTATCCATCCATCCCATTTTTATATATTTTGTTCTGTTTTTCATTATATTCTTTCTTTTCTTTTTGGTATTAAAAGCAATCTTTTGTTCCCTCTCCAACTCCCTTCCTTCCTTCCTTCCTTCCTTCCTTCCTTCCTTCCTTCCTTCCTTGCTATGAAATTTGAAGTTCATTGCTTAGAGTGGTGTTCCTCCACCTTGACAATTTTTAATACGTGTGGACTTCAACTCCCAGACTTCCCCAGCCAGCATGAATTCTGGGAGTTGAAATCCACACATCTTGAAGTCGGGGTATAACATTATATAACCGTTCGGAATTGACTACGTCGCAAAGCCAGTTTGGAGAAAGGGTGGGAAAGAAAATTGAACGTTGGTAGAGGGGGGGGGGAAATCGCTTGGCCGAAAAATCCCACTCCCCAATTTTATCCTAGAACAGAGGTCCCCGAACTTTTGGGCACCAGGGACCAGTTCCATGGAGAAAGGTTTTTCCACGGACCAGAGAGTGCGTGATTTTGTCTGCTGCCTGCATCCCGCGGATGGGGCTTTGCTTGTTTGTGTGGACTGGTTGCTGGCATGCCGCGGCCCGGTACCGGTCCACGGACCAGGGTTGGGGACCTCTAGTGTAGAGAGCAATGCTACGGCCTGTTCTCCACACATCTTCTAATTTTTTCTGTCTCTTCTGGTTAGCCCCTGGCTCAGGTGCCCTGCCGCCAGTGCGCCGTGGTGTCCAGTTCTGGACAGATGCTGGGCTCCCGTTCGGGGAAGGAGATTGACGCCAAGGAATGTGTCCTGCGTATGAACCAGGCGCCCACCCAGGGCTACGAGGAAGATGTGGGCAGCCGTAGCACCCTCCGGGTGGTCTCCCACACCAGCATCCCTTTGCTGCTCCGCAACCAGAGCTACTTCTTCAAGCAGTCCTGCGACACCACCTACATCATCTGGGGTCCTCCCAGGTTGATGAGGCGGGAGAAGATCGGCTTGGTCTATCGCATGCTGGCGAAGGTCAAGGAGATGTATCCGGCCTTGCGTCTCTACACGCTCACCGAGAAAATGATGGCCCACTGCGACGAGCTCTTCCAACTGGAGACGGGGAAAAATAGGTGAGCAGAAGGACCTCCTGGCTTCCGTGCTTGGTGACCTCCTGGAAAGCTTGGAAGAAGTGGAGCGGCTGGTGGAATTCAAGGTAGCACGTGAGGACCGAAGCGCTCATAATGTTGAGTCACAGGTTCTTGTTTTAGAACTTTTAGAACGCTGTTGTTTTCTTCAGCTAGTCCTCGACTCGCAACTGTTTGTTGAGTGGCTGTTACAAACGGCAGAGAAAAAAGTGACTTATCACCATTTTTCACAGCTAGGGCCTTTGCAGCATCCCCATGATCATGGGATCGAAATTCAGAGGCTTAGCAACTGCTTCATGTTTATGACGGTCGCAGTGTCCTGGGGGTCATATGATCCCTGTTTGCAGAATAGAGCTGGAAGGGACCTTGGAGGTCTTCTAGTCCAGCCCCCTGCTCAAGCAGAAGACCCTATACCTTTTCAGATGAGTGGCTGTCCAGTCTCTTCTTAAAAACCTCCAGTGATGGAGCACCCACAACTTCTGGTGGCAAGTGGTTCCACTGGTTGTTCCCACTGTTAGGAAGTTTCTCCT
>NW_015402600.1:0-3696 GCF_001527695.2 Protobothrops mucrosquamatus
TGTTTCACTGGAAAATTTCAGATAGAGGTAGATTTCCAACAGGGCTACTTCTTTACATCTGCTCACCCAGCCCTTGATAATGAATGCCAATTTTTAACTCATGGCTTTAACCTACCCTCCTTCCTTCCTTCCTTCCTTCCTTCCTTCCTTCCTTCCTTCCTTCCTTCCTTCCTTCCTTCCTTCCTTCCTTCCTTCCTTCCTTCCTTCCTTCCTTCCTTCCTTCCTTCCTTCCTTCCTTCCTTCCTTCCTTCCTTCCTATAAAGTCACATATTGTGCTATGTGAGAGTTTATGCTCCCCCCCATTGAATCCATGTGTATAGGTGTACATTGGGAGGTGTAGGGTAGGATGCATACGTTTTGCTCTGGATCATGTGACCAGCAGAGAGGAAAGAGGGGTGTTTAGAATGGAACTGTTATCAACATTGCAAGTTGTTTGCCACCTATTTCTCCCACGTTTGCATGGTGGATTTTTTTCCCTACAAGCTCTTAGCTTGTTCTGACCCATTTTCAAATTCAAACTTTCTTTTGCTGATTCCTTCCCTCCTCCCTCAAACTTGATCCCATTTTGTTCGGTTCTTTGGAGATGAAGAGATGGAGAGAGAGCCAACCCCTTTGACATACTAAAAATGTGCTGTGTTATTTAGTCATCTATACAAACAGCAGAAACAGCAGCTATTTACAGCCATTCACCTGAAACTCTTTCCTTGTCATTTTTTTAAAATAGGTTTTTGAAAAGGGAAACATTAATGATAAACCCCAGTTCAGTAATTACTAGATATTTAGTGAACGGTGCTTTCTTAGAACATTTGTTATAGCCAATTATTGCTGATAATATTTGTTGTTCCAAGGTTTATTAATTGAATTATAACCAGTTTACACAGACTCCATAGAAATTTGTGCTGACAGTGCTTCATTTTCTAAAAAACAAAAACAAAAACAAAAAACACCCAGCATGTAATGGAAAATATCTATGCAACATTTTCATAGGAACAATTAAGACTAATTAGAGTCAAAATGTATATTGGGTGCAATCTAAGTAAGTCAGACTACTCTAAACATCATTTTAATCAATAGGATCTTGGCAGGCAATTAAGTTTTTAAGTCCCACTGATTCTAATGTGTCACTTTCTGGTCTTTAACAGTTGGCTTGGTGAAGTTTTCAGCAGAATTTGGACAGTAAAGAGGGATTGGTTATATCAGTCTTAAGAAACATGATTGTGGTGGCATTAATTTCAGATAGTAAGAGTATATCATAAAAGGAAGAAGCAGGATGGATTTCTCCATGTGATCTTAAGTTGGTCTACTGTTGGAGAAGGCTCCTGAGAATACCATGAACAGCCAAGAAAATAACCTAATGGATCATCAAACAAATCAACACAGAATTGTCCTCAAGGCCCAAAAGATTATCCTACTTTGGAGACATTATGCAACCATCAAGTTCTCAAAAGAAGCTCTAATGTTGGGAAAGGTGTAAGAAAAAAGAAGTGGACAATCAGCAGTAAAGTGGATGGATTCAGTTACAGTGTTACGAGTGCATTGTTGGAAGACCTGAAGGACCAGGTTAGGGACAGATCATCAAGGAGAATGTGTGTGTGTGTGTGTGTGTGTTGTTGTTGTTGTTGCTAGGAGTAAAAAGCAACTTGATAGGGCATAATGAATAAAACATTACATTACTGTGCATGTGGCTTTCTGAACTTCCTGTTATCCTTGGTGGAATGTTAGTCATGAGCACCAGACATATGCATAAATTACAGACAGCGCTTGGATAGTATCCAATATAATGTGAGAGATATGCTATAATAACATTGAACGGTGCCTGGAAATATTTAGCACTTAAGGACCACTACAAGGAAATTATTGATCAGGACCAAGTCTACCTTTACTGGCTTCGGATCAATTTTGGAAAAAGTCCAGTATGGTTTGTGCTAGATATTACACAGCTATGGATCATATTAGTCAAAAATCTCTATAAGCTTACCTAAGTTACATATTCTATCCTATCAGCATCTGAAATCTTCCAGGTGGTAACAACAGAAAGGACCTCCTTGGTGGCTACTTTGCAAACTAAGTTTCAGTCTTACCTCTAATCACCTGATACCAGGAGAAAGTAATTTCTAAGTTGTGATTGTGCAATCAGCCACCAATGTTTTGGCATGGTTCCCAGAGGAGGGTTACCCAGACAAAGTCTCTTTTCATTCAATCATATTTTGTACAGCTAAGAAGAAGAGTATTATAGGATGTTTGCAGTAGAAGCGATGACCAGCAATGGAGAACAACCAGGTGGAATGGTAGGGTGCACTTCCCAGCTGTGTTGTGGCGAAAAGATGTCTTGTTCTTGCTGGCATCTGATTTGTGTGAAAGCTAGAGAATAGATAAATAGTGGTGTTGCTGACTGTGAGGCACTACAGGATGTGCAGTCCAGAGTCACAGTGTACAAGATACTCAAGATAAAGATATTAGAGAAATATCTCAATGAAGATCAGTGCAAGAGAATTTCATTTCATGTAACAAAGGTTGGGTTGGGTTGCAGATATGTATGTATGTATGTATGTATGTATGTATGTATGTATGTATGTATGTATGTATGTATGTGTATATATATGTATGTGTATAGATGGATAGATAGATAGATAGATAGATAGATAGATAGATAGATAGATAGATAGATAGATAGATAGATAGATAGATAGATAGATATAGACTCCTGGCTCTGCTGAAACCATCACTGATTTCTTTTGCAGAGAAGCAAACACAAATAATTAAGTTAGAGCTGCCTTTTAAAACAGTCTGTGTTGTCTCTAAACAAACGACGGCTTCTGGCAGACATTAAAAGTTTAAATGAAGCTGGCCAAGCTTAATTTTTTGGAAGCAATTTAGGGGTTTCAGAGCTGGGCTGCAAACATCTGGACAAGCACTGGATGGCAGCAAATAAGCATGAGAAACTCAAAGACTTACAGAAAATTCTAAATCTTTCTTGCCCTCTAGCCATTGTCTGGATTTCTGCAGCCCAGCACTGATAACACTAAATTGCCCCAGACAATTAAGCCCTCAAAATTTCAAATTATACTAGAGGAGAGCAATTAACCCATTTACACATAATTTCTGTTTACCCCTTTCTTTCATTAAATCACACAGAGCTAGAATTACAAACAGCTATACCAGCATACAGATATGCAGTGAAAGTGATTTTGAAGCACATGTTGACAATAACAGTTTGGATAGTTCTAATAATGATGATAAAGGTACTTGTGAGGAAGGGAATGAGATAATCCAGAAGAAAAGGATAATATTTTTTTTAAGTAACAGTGTAATTACGTTGATTAGAAATAGTAGTGGTTACTAGACATGTTGGATCATCCTTTCAGAGATGTTTCTTTATCTAAAGTACCCGAGGATTGGAAAAGGGCTGATGTAGTTCCCATCTTCAAGAAAGGGAAAAAAACGGACCCAGGAAACTACAGACCAATCAGTCTAACATCAATATCTGGGAAGATCCAGGAGGACTTAAAGCTCCAAATTTGACACTTTACTATGATTCTTGTGCATTGACTTGGATGACTGATTGGATTAATTTATCTAATAAGAGAATTTTGAACTTGGAAGGATGGGACTTGTACTTTGGGTGGCATGCTTATCTTTTTATGCAAAAAAAGATTGATAAAACTTTTAGAAATCATATAATAAGGGCTGCACTGT
>NW_015402601.1:0-3696 GCF_001527695.2 Protobothrops mucrosquamatus
GCTGGTATTCCCGTTTCTAAGAACTTTGATACATTAAAGTGTACTATTGTTTTCGGGTTCTTCCACAAGCTGTGTTCTGAAATGGGACTGCCTTGTTCCATGACACTTTCCTTCTCTCTGTGTACAGCCGGTCTTCAGGAATATGATAATGGGAATCTTTGATCTAGGCCAGGGGTAGGCAACCTTGGCTCTTTTATGACTTGTGGACTTCAACTCCCAGAATTCCTGAGCCAGCCATGCTGAGGGGAAAAGGAGAGGTTTCCAAGCTGAGCCATGCTGGGTCAGGAATTCTGGGAGTTGAAGTCCACGAGTCATAAAAGAGCCAAGGTTGCCTACCCCTGGTCTAGGAGGACTGCTGATGGATATCTGAAGGGGGAGAGGGATTTTCAATTTGTGTGATTATATTCATGCAAAGGTTTCTGATATCCTGATGTCAGTATGCAGTTGGGGCATCTTGTAAGATTAGATCATTGTGCCTGTATTATTGTTATTTTTTTACTTCTTTGCTTACATCTCTGGGCCTGCTCATTTTCTCCATGCAATTTCGCCCCACAGGTTTTGCTGGCCCGTTGGTCTGGCTTCAGAACTGCTTGAACAGAACAGCTGCTGCCCGAGGAGAGGATGGTAAATACAAACCAACTTGGGTCGTCATATTTATTTACTTGACAAATTTACGTGGCTGCCCTTTTCACTCAAAGTGACTCTGACAATAAAACCAGGAATTAAAACATTTTACAAACCCATTAAAGCAGTGAGAGGAGATAAAATGAAATCAAGACAGGGAGGATTTTACATACAATGCAATCAGCATGCAGGCTTCCCTATTTATCAAGAGATCCCCAGACTTGCTGAAAGAAGCACGTTTTGAAGGCTTTCTGGAAGGCCATAAGCGCTGGGGATAGCCTCACTTCAGGAGCAGAGATATTCCAGAAGAGGCTCACCTCTTAGGTCCCTTCAGATGGAACTCTTTCACAGACCTAAGCACAGCGTGCCTCTCCTGCCAGATCTCATGGGAACGGGCCAAGGTAATAGGGAGAAGGTGGTCCCTCAGATAATCTGGGCCCCGTGCCAAATAGGGTCAAAAACCAACACCTTGAATTGGACCTGGTAGCAAACTGAACTAAGATTGAAAATCAGGCTTGTCAGATGCTATATTTTTTCTATCCTGCTCTATGGAGTAGAGAGTTGGTCTCTGACAGAAGGCCACCTGAAGAGATTAGAAGCATTTGAAATGTGGATTTACAGGCGGCTGTTACGTATAAGCTGGGTTGACAAGATCAGAAATGAGGAGGTGATAAGCCGCCTGGGAAAGCCAAGGAAAATCATCAAAACAATTAAAAAACGAAAATTAGAATATTTCGGACATGTGATGCGACACCCAGAAAAATACGGCATACTCCATTTAATCCTCCAGGGAAAGATTGAAGGCAAACAAGGTTCAGGCAGAAAAAAAACATCATGGCTTCAAAATCTAAGGGATTGGTTTGGACAAAACTCAGCAGCACTTTTTCGTGCGGCTGCTGATAAAAACAGGATCGCCAACATGATCGCCAACGTCTGATAACGGATATGGCACAAGAAGAAGAAGAAGACGCAAACTGGTAACCAATGCAGCTCACAGCAGAGGTGTAACATGTATCCATTTAGGGAAGCTCATAATTGCCTGAGCTGCTGCATTTTGCACCAGCTGAAGCTTTTGGATACTTTTCCATGGCAGCCCCATGTAGAGTATTTTACAGCAGTCCGTTTGGGAAGTGACATTCCTACATCCAGCATGAAAAGTTTGCTATTTCATATTACTAATTATGAAGCCAATCTTCATAAAGTAATGCCCAGGTCTATGCTCTAGTTTTCTTCGCAGGAAAGAACTACTTATCCCAAGTTCTGCACAGAGAAGAGCATTCTTCACTTGTTCTGGTTGTAGCTGGATAGGTTTTTGTTTCCCCAGGATGTGCCCAGGCTGTTCCTTTGGTGCCATTGACTGAAGAAAGTGAGGATGCCATGGAGCACAAAAATTTCCAGAAACTGTTGTGGAAGTTGGGGGTGCGATCTCCAGCCAATGAGCAGGTGAGGATTTTGATGGGAGGGACTACAGCTGACCTCTCTTGTGCCTTCAGTGCAGATCTTAGATGCTTCCAAACATTGCACCATATTTTTTTTAAAAAATAATTAATTATTATGCTGCTTTTAGTATTTTTATAATTAACATGGTGGCGAACATAACTCCATCTTCCTATTTTCCCCACAACAACAACCATGTGAATAGGTTGGGCGGAGAGAGAATAGCATCTCTTCTGATATATAAGGAAAAATGAAACGTAAAGGAATAATCATGTGACCCATAATAATTTTTGGAATGAATCCCTCAGCCCAAGGAAGGTTGTGCATTCCCAATTTAAAGGGAGGGACTATAGGAAATGTCTACCATGGCATGAAACAGTTGTGTTATTTGTATTATTTTTTCTAAATGGGAAAACTCAGGGTTCCCCCCCCCCATTTCTGTTTCTTTTGCTTAAATATTATGCCACAAGGAAAGCAATGACCTCTTCATTATGAGGGAAATTAAACCTTTGTATAAATGGTGTTATGCAGTATGTTTTAATTGCCATTGTGTATAAAGTGGATATTTCAATAGAACATAGCATGTTGATTCAGTCTCCATATCTGAATATGTACCAATATGATTTTCACATAGGAGGTTGAAATATCTTCCAGTTGTCACTTCAGTAGTGTTACCAATTTGGGTCAGAAAAAAAAAGCTGCCTATATGGAGCATGCATGACCTTAAAAAAAATAGGAAGGATGGGGTAATTTTTCTAAGATGGGAGATTTGACCCCTACCTTATTGAATATCTGTCCAAGGCCTTCCATTTAAGATCTGCTAAGATTTTATTGAGGCCTAAAATAAGTAGACCTGGTATTGACAAACTACAGTATATTGGGTTTTGTTCAGTTTGGCTTTTCAAGTGGATACAAAACTGTCATTCAGGATCAGATCAAGGAGATTTCCTCAGAAGATTTCCTTTGGCCATGATCTAAAGTGGCATAGTCTTGTATAGGCTGTGAAAGAGAGGCAACCCAGTTCTAATGATGATGCAACATTAGAGATTGAAGGGGAGATGCACGTTATTGTGTTTAGAAACTTTGTTTGTAGACACACATCTGGACATCATAAAGCGGCATACCCAGAACTTTGGATTTGAATAGCTTAATAGCAACTAGGACAAAATTTGCAAATTTCGTAATTGCTAGAAATACTCTTTCGGCCTGTATAGTTAGTTCCCTTGCTTGAGTGCCCCACCTGGTAGAGAACTAAAGTAAATGCCTAAATATCTGAAGGATTTCATCTGCTTGATAGATCTTCCATTTATTGACCATTAACGTTCTTCTTTATTAAATCGATAAACTACAGAGCTCAGTAGAGAGGAAATTCTTAAGATTATTTTGATGCAATCATATTTACAAATCTTGGGTTTAACTGTATATCAGTTTCTGTTGAGAGAAGGGGCGTTGTCTTACCTGAACGCCTTTTCTCAGCACGGAGATGGAGGATCCACAGAATGGGTGGAGACTGTATTCCTGCCCAATCAGATCAAGTCAGCCAAAGTTGTCACGCCCCGTCCTGGTTCCATTTTCCAGTCTTGACGCGAGCGTAGCCATTGACTGACCAAGAACGTACTGGCTCACAAACTAATC
>NW_015402602.1:0-3695 GCF_001527695.2 Protobothrops mucrosquamatus
TTCATATTGGTTAATCATTAGTTATTCAGCTAATTCTATATTAGCTCTGTATTCTATTATAGAACCACTAGCACTATAAGAAATATTTGCAATATATGTTCATTAGAAACTGTTCAGGCTAGATGGAAAAACTTGTTAATTTTTTATTTAAAAAATTATATATTCAGTTCTTAGCAGGACCGGTGGTTGAAAAGTAATTCGTATTTTTTTTTTTCGTTTTTAAATTTGGGGTCACACTTTTACACTAAAAATTTTAAAAAGATTTTCAATTCACCAATGATTTTTTAAAATAAAGAAATTATTTACCTTTCGCACATAGTCAATTACTATACACACCCCGTCAGTTGTGTAACGAAACATAATGGTCGCCACCCGCAGTAAGCACTCAGCACGATACCACACAACCAATCACAAGCTGAGCAGCACCATCACAACCAGCGCAGACGAAGTACGCATGCATCGGATTCGACACACAAGCAGCCCGCATGCACCGTTTTAATGATTTTGCTGCCGACCTGCTACACTCGACAGGGCGATTCAAGTCCACATGGACCAAACATCAAATTTTCAAAAGTTACTTTTAAAACTTGGAAAATCTGTTGAAAAAAGGTGCCAGAACTCCGTTCTGGTGCATTCTATGACAAAAAAAGCACTGCTGCTTTCTGAACAGATATTGAAAGGTTTCTTATTCTGAAACTTACCTGGGCAACATGATCTTGTTCAGGGGTGTTTCTTACCTCCTATTTCCTAATTTGTTCCAGATCATTGTGCATTTTAAATTGTTCTAGCAGTACTGACTTTCTAGGTATGGCAGTTGTTTACATTTTATAAATGGCAGTTGTTTACATTTTATAAAAATACATTGCTGTTTTTCAAAAAACAACAATATATAACAACCAATTAAATTCATAATAGTACAAAACATTTTTAAATAAAAAGAAACCAATATTTATTTTCTGAAATAAAATCATTGTTAACTGATACATTGAAAATAAAAAAATTGAAAAGCTATGAAAAAGACATTTGGGAGATCATTCCTTCTAAGTCAGATTTTCAAGCCATCTAATCTAGTGCTGTCAAAACTGACAAATTGCAAGTCTCCACGAATTCAGGGACAATATTTTTCCTGGTCATTCCTGGAGTTGTTGGAGACTGTTCCAAAGATCATGGAAAAAGAATTGTAAAGACAAGAAAAGGCCTTATTTCCAAGGGTTATTTCCTGCCTTTTGTTGATGAAACAACTATTCTCTACTATTCTACAGTCCAGAATTTTCTAACTGGACTTTAGTATAATTAATGCTAACAGAAATTGATGAGAGTTGCAATCCAATAGAAAATACTAGATGGGGAGTGGGCAGGTTCATTTAGATCATGAAACAGTGGTAGAAATAGCTATTTAGGTCAATGTGCTTTAGAAATATTTGTGAAATCAATTTCCTGGGTAAGGATGCATTCCAAGCTAGGAAAGTATTATCACAAAATAAAAATGATATGCGGACAAGATTATGATTTACACCTATTTTTTTTTATTTTCAGGTATAATAAAAGAAGGTGCTTTCTGTTATTGAAAACACAAATGTCCCAAACACCATGTATGCGTGCAAGATGAAATTACTTTATCTCAGAGGAGATTAGCTTCATTTCCAAGAACAAGCTCAACATTAATTTTAAAAGTATCATATATTGGGTTTTGTACTGGAGTTTTACTTTTGTAAGCCTCCCGGAGTCACCTTGAGTTGGGCAGCCATATATTTTTTTTAATAAATAAAATAATAAATATACTTATTTATGTATATTTGTGTGTTTGTTTGAGAGAAAGAGAAAGAGTAAACTGACTTGGCAATACCTATTTCCTTTTTGAATACATCATTATAGAACAAGGATTGTATTCATAAATTGTGATGGAGACATTGCAGAGGTCACTGTATAGCTGATATAAATAAAAAATTGTATTTTATATAGACATGGCAGCTTTCTGATAAGTCATGTGAGCTTTCATTTTCCACATTTTGAGCAGTGCATAAATATTCTGTGAATTGCATTTTTTGATACCAAGAGTGAATCAAGACTTCCTACTTCCTGGGTTGTGTCATCTGTGTTAAGACTCATTATATTCTCTACAGCAGCGGTTCTCAACCTATGGGTTGCGACCCCATTTGGGGTCGATCGACCATTTCACGGGGGTCGCCAAGCAAGGCTGACCGCCATTTTTTCCCCCTTTTCCGGCGGGTGCCTTACCTCCCTTGAGCTGGGCCAGCTGGTGGTTGGCCTGCTCAGTCTCTGCCGCTTGCCAGCTATGCCTCGGCCGGCGCAGGGGGCGGAACCACGCATGCGCGGCGCTCCCAGACAGGGAAAGTTGACTTACGACTGGTTGGGTAGTCCTCGACTTACGACCGGTTTAGTCCTCGACTTACGACCGGTTTAGTCCTCGACCTACGACCAGTTGGGGGTCGCGGCATTAAAAAGGTTGAGAACCACTGCTCTACAGTCATCAAACAGCAACCCCATAAAAAAGAAAAGAAAGAGTCTAAAAAATAAAGCTCATGCTGCAGAACTGCTAACTCCACTCTTAGCATTAGTAACAGTGACAGATGGAGTTCAGAAAGTCGGAGTGACAGAATCAACAAAGCAGTAGTTCAAAGAGAGTGGCAAGGGAAAGGCCACGAACACATCTTAAAAGCGATTCCTTTTATGCAATGTTCAGTTGTAGGAAGAAAAAGAAAAAGAAAAAGAAAAAAAGAAAGAAAGAAAAGATTTTAAGAAAGAAAGAAAAAGAAAGAAAGAAAGAAAGAAAGAAAGAAAGAAAGAAAGAAAGAAAGAAGCCAAGATTTCCTTTTTTAGTTTTCCTGCCATAGCAAAGTGGGAGAATTTCCCAAGATAAAGCACTCTCAAACACACACATACAATATTTGCTAAGAAAGAGCAGCTTTTGCACAGAACTACTTCCCTTGTGAATGGAAAATAAAATAGAATATTTCAGGAATGAAGATGGAGGGAAGGAGATGCAGATGGAAAAAATCACCTCTGCAGCTTTGAGCTCTTTGTACATAGAGTTCTGCTCTCTTTTCTTTCAATAGGGCAGTATATATAAAGCTCAGGGTTGAACTAACAAACTTCATCAGTGTTGCACTGATGACATTACGTAGCCAGGTAATGAAATATCTGGAAGCAAACAACAAAGCTCAGAGAGCACCAAGGGCTTCATAAATAAAAAAGCCTTTTATTAGTGCTATTATTGCTTAAATATTGTAGTGAAGTGGGAAATAACAAATAGAGATGTAAAAAGATATAGTATAATGAAAAAGGACATTGTAAAAAAGTAATATTCAACATTGTAAAAAAGTAATATTCAAAAGTAATATTCAACAATGTGGGGTAGACAGCATCACCACCAGATAGATCAGTAGCTGGCTGACCGGCCGTACTCAGCATGTGGTCCTCAATGGAACCGCATCTACATGGAGGGAAGTGTGTATTGGGGTGCCCCAGGGCTCTGTTCTGGGCCCAGTGCTCTTCAACATCTTCATCAACAATTTGGACGAGGGGATAGATGGGGAACTCATCAAATTTGCAGACGACACCAAGCTGGCAGGAATAGCCAACACTCCAGAAGACAGGCTTAGGATACAGGAGGATCTGGACAGACTTGAACACTGGGCGCTATCTAACAAAATGAAATTCAATGGTGAAAAAAG
>NW_015402603.1:0-3694 GCF_001527695.2 Protobothrops mucrosquamatus
ACCATACGAGAGAAGGTATGTTTCCTGAATCCAGGAAAATGACACTGTTTAATTGAAGGGACCCAGAGGTTGCCCACCCTGTTAGTCCAAATTGATTCAATAGAAACTAATATAAACACAGTTGCCAGAGTTTACACAGCATATTGACCAATAAAACATAGTTTGCAATAGAGAATAGTATAGCATAATATGGTAGGGTGGGGTAGAGTGGGTGGAACAGAACAGAACAGAATAGATTTTTTTATTGGCCAAGTGTGATTGGACATACAAGGAATAATAGCAAGGTTCACACACTAAACTAAAGCCAAAAATAACAAAAAAAAAACAGCCTGATATTGGCAATGAGGGCAAAGCTATAACAATTAAAAACAACAACAAAAGTGGCTTGAAGATATCCAACCTCAGCTGAAAGAAAAAGACAAAGATTTATTAGATCAAACATATGAGGCACTACAGTCAAAGTTTTAAAAGGAAGCATTATTTCCCAAGAAAATAAAATAAAAAGGAGCAAAATTGATGGGTAAGACCGACAGTTAAAGTAAGAGATTTAGAAGAGATTCTGTACCACTGAACTCTCTGCAATAAACCCTTGCAGAAAAAAAAACAGATTCTTGATTGTCCAAAGAAGAAACAAAATATTGGGTTGAACAGAAGACAAGAGGCTGGAGCTCTCAGGAGCAGAACAACTGATATCTGGAAGACAACAAAGATGACAGTTATCATTGCTAGTGACTTTTTTTAAGAAACTAATATGCAGCAGTTTAACCCACTGATCATGAAATATGCCATAATGATTCAAGGAACATCAGTTAATGGAATGATGGATCAGTTGTCAAGACTCTTCAAATTTACTGACAGTTATCCCCTTGTACTATGCAGACACTAATGGCATTGCATGAAGTTAGACATTGAAAGCAAAAAGCTGAAGAACCTGCAAGTTTATGTGGTGTTCATGTGCATGATTCTAGACAGGGAGGAGGACCTTCCCCTCACCCCAAATAGTGTAGATAAACTAATGGTTACAGAAATGGCTTCGATATAAGATATTTTGTTTCTGGAGTCATAGACAGCTGGAACAAGATGGAATGCAAGTCCATAAAGGCTGGGAATGATGTGTTTAGCTAAAGCTCATCAGATATCATCTGTCAGAAACCCAGAAGTAGAAACTTCAGATAAATGCTTGTGTATTGCAAGAGTAAATGGGAGTAGTAATTGTTCTGCACCTTATTACACTACTTAGTGAACAATCATGAAGAGTAATTACTTGGGGGAAAAAGAAAATGAGCTTGAACCATTACTACAAAGGGGAAATATGTTTTAATAAGTATAACTGTAAATGCTCAGAGGATCTTCATGACTGAGACATTACAAATGCAGAAATCAACTTATTCAACAGAAGATAAGCAACAGAAAGGGAAGAATTGCACTGTGTGTTAAAAAATATCTATTATCTTTGTAGAAATCAAAGTGAATGAATTTGCTGAGACAGTGCTGATAGCTACAAAAACAAATGGAAGATAGAATAAAAAGAATACTGTTGTTGCTTTTATTTTTGAAACCCCAATGCAGATATGTTTCCCCAAAGCAAATTAGTGATCTTTCAGAAAGAAATAGAATGGTAGCATTAGGGACTCTTATTATCCTGGCATCTGTTGTGAAACATTGTCTCAAGGATGACTCTTCCAGGAAATTTATAACTTTTCTTGTTGATGATGTTTTCCTTCAGAGGGCAGGCATATATGCTTGAGTTTATCCTAACAAATAAGGAAGATTCAGTACAAAAAGAAAGAAAGCAATGAACATTTTGAGAGAAATTATCATGTTATACAGAAATTCTTGATAGTAAGTGAAACTAAAACTGATCATATTCAAATGTTTACTTGGACTGCAAGAAAGCGAGCTGAACTATATTCAGAGCAATAATAAGGGGTATTCCATAGTAAAACATAAAGTAGATGGGGTTCCATATAAACACACAAACACAAATACTAAATTACAATTCGAATAGGGGAACAAGAAAACAACATATAAGAAGCTAACATATATATATATCATATATATGATATAGAAAGATGAACTTCTTAGTCAACAATAACAGTACATATCAGTAATCCATATTTATAGCAAAGCTAGGATTAATGAAGGGCATAAGCCAAAAAAGTGCTTCTCCTCATATGATAAAAAAGAATATAGAAAAAGATGGTGGAAACTGTGAGAAAATACCAAAGAGTTATTATACTGTTTTACAGACTACTCCTAAGTTTGCGATTTGTGAATCTCTGAGGTGCTAGAACTGATTTGGCCAAAGGAAAAAAAACTGGAAGAAAATATCAAAAAGAGTTTTGCTACTGCTGTATACATTATTCCTGATGAACTGTCTCACTGCCACCTGTGCCAGCAGAAGGAAAATGCTGCAGACTTTGTTGGTCAAGGAATTCCAGCTGGCGGGGTCCAAGAGATGAGGCTTTTCTGCCATTAATCCTGCCCTCTGGAACATCATGCCCTCCGCAAGGCGAGATCTGCATCCACCTTTTTGGCCTCCCAAAAGACCTGGCTCTGCCAACTGGCCTGGAGCCCCGATGGGGACGTGTCATTATGGAGGTTGGTTAATAAACTAAGATAAGACCCCACCTCCTTCCAGCATACATCTTGCTCCCTTCCTTCTGATCTTTGTCAATTTTAAATCAATGTTAGTTTAATATTTATTGTTTTAATATTTATTGTTTTAATGATTTCATGGTTTATCTTGTGGTTTTTATTGATTGTAAGCTGCCTAGAGTCACCTCTAGGTTAGATGGGTGACATATAAGTTTAATAAATAAATAAATACAAGTTTTCTATTGGAAATTTTAACAATTAAGAACATTTTCCCATTTGTATTAATCAAGATGAAATTAATAGCTTCAAGGTAGTAGCCATGGCCATATAGCCATGAAATGTTGTTTCTAAGAGTAGCACACAAATTCTTTTTGATAAGCAATATAAACAAATAACAACAAAATCATCAAGTTACTAATAGACTAATTTCTGTTATCCATTTCTCTTTTGCCTGTGTAAATTACAGATCAGTATAACCAGTGGTGGGATTCAGTCAGTTTGCACCAGTTTGGCAGAACCGGTAGCTAATTTTTTGTTGCCCAGGCCCAGAATGGACTTCCAGAAGTGGCATCCACACAAAGAACTGGTTGTTCACATATTTGAATCCTACCACTGAATATGACAATAAAAAGATTACACAGCAGACAGACAGCAGGAGATTGACACACTTGATGGAGAGATTTGGAAAAGACAACAGCAATATCATGCATTCACTCTTTCTCCTTCTATCTCTCCCACTCCCTTTCTGTATGCGGGTATGTGTGTATGTGTTTATAATGCAATATATACACATATAAACAGATAAAGCAAATCTGCCTCAGTTAAACTAGAGCAAGGCTTTTCAACCAGTGGTATGGGTACCACCTATGGTACATTGGCACCTGGCAGGTGGTACGCGACCATCCTAGAAAAGTGGTAGCGGGGGAGGGGAATGAGCTGCACCGGTGGCAGCACCGCACAAGCCTGAGCGAGAGATGGCTGGAGCTGCAGGGCTGTCAGGGCTCAGTGGAAATGTCAGGGTCAGCACTTCTTCGGGGCTGTCAGGGCTCAGTGGAAATGCCAAGATCAGCACCAGGATCAGCACCAGGCTCCAGCT
>NW_015402604.1:0-3694 GCF_001527695.2 Protobothrops mucrosquamatus
TCTGGTATTCTGATGGTGGTGGGTTAATCCTATTATGTCCCAAAGATCATATCCTGCTTCCCTGGGGCTGGGGCTGATGACTCTTGGATTTTTGGTGTTAGGGGTTGTTGATTCTAGGGATCTTTCTTCCTAATCCCAGTTTCCTGACTCCAGTCTTTCTGACAAGATTATCACATCTGCATTTCTGCAGACTTGGTTTTTGTTTGGGACAGAGAGACTTGGGGGCGGGGTTGGCTTCTGCTTTTAAAATCCTTTAGGGAAATATATTCTGCCTTTTAAATATTTCCAAAAATATTTCTTTCTCGGGGGGGGGGGGGCTGACTTCCCACAATTGCATAAGTTAAAGCTTATTACAGGGGGAATCCGCAGGGCTGGAATGGGACCATACGAAACCATCTGTCTCTGTCAATTTGATATATACTGCCCAGATCCATTATAGTCCCACCAATCGAGAGACTCCATTGTGTAACTATTGCTGGATTGTGTTCGGCTCTGTTGACTTACAGACTGATAGCTTGGTTATGTTAATAACCAAGCTACATAACATAAGGCTATATATTTATGTGCTACACTGAATATAGAGTTAAGCCTCCAAGAAATATTAAATTCTGGGGAGAGGAGAGTTTAGAATCAGTTTTCATCTTGGTGGTCTTTTATTTTATACAGAATGGATTGTGTTCTGAAATAACTGGGTGTTTCTATTTCTATTGGTTTTAGAGTGAAGTTATAATAAAAGAAGATATTTGTGGTTCAGTGTTGAAATGTGTTTCTGGTTCTTTGTGGTTCTCTCTGAGCTTGGTTGTTTGCTTGCAGATGTTTCATTATCCAGCTAAGTAACACTATCAATGTTAGTGAGTGTGGAGTTTGCTCCTTGTTCTTATGGCACTGATGATGTTACCTAGTGGGGTAAAGAAACATCTGCAAGGAAAAACCAAGCTCAAAGAACACCAAGGACTCCAAAGTGAAGTTAGTTTTATGATTATGTTTCTTTGATATCTATGCTGTAAAATAAAGTTACTATTAGCTCTAGGCTGAGTTTTTATGTTTAGTGGAATTTTTGCTGTAGTAATGGAAATCTCTTGCATTTGTAAGGTTGTATATTTTTGTTACAGTTGGATCAGATTAGGTTTGGGTTTTTTTAAAAGAATATTATAAAATTAATTGTAAAGGAACAAGTAGCATGTGTCTTTATTCTTAGCTGTCATTTTAATTTCAAATCAGGGTAAAAATTATATCTTTCAATAAAGTTGATGGAATATATTTTTCTTCGTATTAAGGTAAATGTAGAGTTTGAATTACAATTCATTACGGACTATAGTGAAATCATCTGTAAAATTGGAAAATGTTATTATTAATGGGGCAATAGCACTAGTAGGAGTCACTGGGCAGGCCAGAAAGTCAGTGTTTTGGCTGTTGATATTAACTCTTGACATTTGCTTAATCTGATGGCTTGTTGGATGCTGACCACAAGATGTCATCACATATATTTTTCCAGAATTATATAGTTGAAGATTACATTTATGTTGGAACACTCATCAAGAGAGTCAGTTTGGTGTAGTGGTTAAGGTGCTGATGTAGAAACCAGGAGACTGTGAGTTCTAGTCCCACCAGGGCATGAAAGCTGGTTGGGTGACTCTGGGCCAGTCAATTCCTCTCAGGCCAACCCACCTCACAGTGGAGGGTGTGGGGGAAAAGAGGAGGAGAGTGAGGTGTTGGATATGTTCACTACCTTTTTGTTTATAAAAATAATAAGGCAGAATATAAATAAGTAAAATGTACGTTCGCCACCATGAATTATTTATAAAAAGTAAAAAAAGGTAAAATAAAAATCTAACAAAGCTAAATGTCCCATCATAAGCAAACAGGGGTTTCAACCTAGTTTTAAAAAAAATCACTTCACACACAGCATTGTTAACTGTATAGGCCTCATAGAACCAATATCATATTGATATAATAGAAGTATTGGAAAGTTCTGCTAAGAAAAACAAAGGGGTACATATAAAGCACTAATTCTTTGAGACCTGACACTACAGATTGTTATACAAATGGATGCACTCAGGAACTCCACATCCAAACTATAATTCATCGTCATCATTTTAGCCATCGTTCATCCAGTGTAGGATGAAGGCCTCTTCTGCATGTTTCCAACAAATATGGTCCTAAGCTTTCTTTTGTCAATTGGGCCCCATAAACTATAATTAATAAGCAATTAATACAATGTATTAATAGTTGGGTTATCAGCTTACAGGACAATCAAATAAATATCCTGATTATATCTTGTTATTAATTCCCACAGCCCAGAGAGCTGAACAAGATGTAATAATCAAATAAACACTTGGTATTCAATAGGAACAATTAATAGTTTGCAGGCTAACCCAGAGAGAGTATTCAATTAATAATCTATGAGCTAATATGGGGGCTTTAAACAGTTAATTTAATGACGGAGAATTTAACGACTGAAAGACAATAAGTTCACAGAAATATGAAAGCAGCAGATTTAGCATTAATAATGTATGACACATTGAAGAAAATACTATTTTTGCCTTTTTCCTTGGGGATTTAGCAAATTAAAGGAAATCAAAACCAAATTTTCGTGTCATGATTTGGAAAGTCATCAATAAGATACTAGACAGAAAGAAGAAATGGAGAAAATTGGATTTTTTTTTCCTTTTGCTTCCTAGGCTGAAGTGAAAGGGAACAAATGAGGACATTTCTTAGTACAAAAATGATGGATGAATATCTACTCAACGGCTTGATGAGATTCTATATAATGGTACACTCTGTTTTTCTTTTTTAGCTTAAAGAAGAAGCTTCAACTTAGCACAGATCTTACTTAGTGAAAACCTTTATGGCATTGCCTTTAGGTTGTAATAAGAGGATGAGAAATATCAGGAAAATTCATTGCAGTTTGCAACAATTAACATATATAATATTAGAGTGTCTTACCTGAATCTGAGAAAGTCTTTGGTGCCTTTGCTAAGCTGGAATCAAACTTCTCTGTTCAGCTGCAGGCTATCTTAACTCCACTCACTTGAGAGCTTTGTAATAATTACACCCTTATTACAACAAATCACACTAAAAAGCAAGGTAGATGCCTTCTATCAATATTACTTGGCATTCAAATATCACCACCATGCAGTAGAGAAATTCAGACTTCAGCGTACAATTTCAGCTGACAAGATGAAGTAATTATTTCATCTGAGGCTAAAATATGATTGATTCATACTTGATCATAATATATAATCAATCATGTTGACTGGGAAATTCTAGAGTTGAAGTCCACATATCTTAAACTCGCCAAAGTTGAGGAATACTGTATTAGACTGATGTATATTTGATTGCCTGATATACTCTTCTAGTATATCAAATAATAATTTCCCCTTGGAAAATGCTTGCTTGCAATTTTGGCCCCATGGCTTTGGTTAGAGTATTGTTGTTGTTAGTTGTGAAGTCGTGTCCGACCCATTGCGACCCCATGGACAATGTTCCTCCAGGCCTGTCCTCTACCATCTTCTGGAGTCCATTTAAGCTCACGCCTACTGCTTCAGTGACTCCATCCAGCCACCTCATTCTCTGTCGTCCCCTTCTTCTATTGCCCTCAATCTTTCCCAGCATTAGGCCCTTCTCCAGTGAGTCCTTCCTTCTCATTAGGTGGCCAAAGTACTTGAGTTTCAACTTCAGGATCTGGCCTTCT
>NW_015402605.1:0-3692 GCF_001527695.2 Protobothrops mucrosquamatus
TCTGGTCCTAGTCTGTTACTCCGTACCCCACCTTTCCATTCCGAGGAGGGCTCGCTTTCAATGGGTCGTGGAGGGTCCTGCGGGAGCTGTATGTTGGAATCAATCTGCTGCTGGATCAGCTGCGGTTGTCTTCCTGGCACGTGGGGAGTGCTATCCAAAGATTCACTAGTACAGTGGATCAGGGGAGGAGGGGGAGGAGAAGTCCGAGTCATGTCCCTGTTTCGATTATTTAGCTCATGGTGAAGCTCCCTTTGGGCATTAGTACGGTTACCCGTGCTCCATGTTCTTAGAGCTTGGTGTGCCGGACATAAGTCCACGTGCCGGTTGATGGACTCAACTCCTGAGTACCATGCTTCCTTCAGCAAGCGGCCTCCCTTCGTGGTATCACAGGTCAAGACTTGGGTATTCCCAAAATCAAAACGATGGTTATACTCGGCCATGTGAGCCCAAATCTGCGAGTGTTGTTCACCTCGTCTGATTGCTAGTTGATGTTCGTGTAGGCGTGTTTTTAGTCTCTTCGATGTCTCGCCTCCATAATTGCTCCGGCAGTCCATGCAATTAATCTTATAGACTACCATTGATCTCTCGGTGGTGGGGAGTTGGTCCTTAGGACGCATCACTTTTGTCCGCAGAGTCTGATTGGGCCTATGGGCCACTTTTATATTGTATGGTGCCAGCAACCTGGCCGTGGCCTCAGACACATTGCTGATATACGGTAGGGACACACGTGTAGCCCGTACCGAGGGTTCTTCATCCTGCTGTCTATTTCAGGGTTCTGGTATCATGCTGTGCCGTTTAATGAATCTGGGGGGGTATCCATTCATCCGGCACACACGAAACAGGTGTTTCTTTTCTTCTGCCCTTGACTCAGCCGTGTTGCAATGCGAGTACACCTGTTTCTACAGGGTCCTGATGCAGCTGGCCTTATGGGGGGCTGGATGGTTACTATGGTAGTGGAGGATACGATCTATGTGTGTTGGCTTACGATAGACCTTGGTATTCAAAGCTCCATCCATTGAGCGCTGGAGTAAAACATCCAGAAAGGCTATCGAGCCTTGGATCTCCTCCTCCACCGTAAATTTGATGTCCGGATATATTGAATTCAACACCCCCATAAAGCCAGTCCGGTGGCACCGTTTAATGACCACAAAGGTGTCATCAGCATACCGTGCCCAAAATTTGGGCTGGTAGAGGGTCATGGCCTCCCGTTCCAGTTGTTGGAGAACCGCCTCTGCTACCATGCTGGATATTGGGGAGCCCATAGGTGTACCCTTTACTTGCTTGTATATGACACCCTGGAAAGTGAAATACGTTGCCAGGCACATCTCTAAGAGTTGTACTAGATCTTTGGTTTGCAGGGAATCCCGGTGGTCAGCCCTTCCTTGTCTTTCTAGCTGATCTTTCAGAACTTTAACTGCTAGATCTTGGGGGATGGAAGTAAAGAGTGAGGTGACGTCAAAAGAGACCATCACCTCATCCTCTTCCACCCTAAGGGTCCTGATCTTCTCTAAGAATTCTTCTGCCGAGCTGACCGTGGCAGGGCTGCCATTCACCAAATAGGCGATGCGATCACTAAGCCACTTCACCAGTCCCGAAATGGGGGTGCCTCTAAATGAGACAATGGGGCGAAGTGGGACACCCTCCTTATGGATCTTTGGCAGCCCATAAAACCTCGGAAGTGCCGCATCATTGGGCCGTATTCTTCTCAGGGTGTCATCATCGAGTTTTTTTGCTCTTTTAAAGCTATCAAGTAGTTTGTTGATTTTGTTCTTTAGGGTCACCATAGGATCTTTTTTAATAATTCTGTAGGCTGTTCTGTCATTTAATAATTGCAATGCTTTGGCTACATAATGCGCCTTATCCAGCACCACTGTGGCTCTCCCTTTGTCAGCGGGGGGTATCACAATGGTACTGTCCCTTTTAAGTTGTCCCAGGGCCTCTATCTCATTTCTGGTTAATGCCCGATAGTGCCTATGGTGCATGAGTAGCCCAGTGACTTGTTGCCTAACCAGATTAACCAAGTCCTCCCCCATACCCCCGTGGTGCATGGCAGGCTCCAATGCAGTGATAAAATCCAGAAAGTTAGCATCGGTAAGATTATGTCCTACATCGCGTTGCAGCAGGGCGAGTTGGGGGTGAGTAAGGTTCTTTGAAGATAAATTATGGACCAGATTACCCATTCCCTCATTACCTTTCTGGCCTCGTAAGGTGTCTATCTTGTGCTGAAGCCGTATAGTAATTTGTCGGCTAGTTCTCTCTGCTATCAACCGGATGTGCTGAGTAAGCATATGACAATGTTGTTCCAATAGGTCCCTATTACACTGCTCACGCAGGTAGTAGGCCCCCATCTTCAAAACCCCCACACGTCTGTGTTGATCATTGATGAGTGCCCGTACCATGCTCATATATGAGCAAGTAAAGGGTACACCTATGGGCTCCCCAATATCCAGCGTGGTAGCAGAGGCGGTTCTCCAACAACTGGAACGGGAGGCCATGACCCTCTACCAGCCCAAATTTTGGGCACGGTATGCTGATGACACCTTTGTGGTCATTAAACGGTGCCACCGGACTGGCTTTATGGGGGTGTTGAATTCAATATATCCGGACATCAAATTTACGGTGGAGGAGGAGATCCAAGGCTCGATAGCCTTTCTGGATGTTTTACTCCAGCGCTCAATGGATGGAGCTTTGAATACCAAGGTCTATCGTAAGCCAACACACATAGATCGTATCCTCCACTACCATAGTAACCATCCAGCCCCCCATAAGGCCAGCTGCATCAGGACCCTGTAGAAACGGGTGTACTCGCATTGCAACACGGCTGAGTCAAGGGCAGAAGAAAAGAAACACCTGTTTCGTGTGTGCCGGATGAATGGATACCCCCCCAGATTCATTAAACGGCACAGCATGATACCAGAACCCTGAAATAGACAGCAGGATGAAGAACCCTCGGTACGGGCTACACGTGTGTCCCTACCATATATCAGCAATGTGTCTGAGGCCACGGCCAGGTTGCTGGCACCATACAATATAAAAGTGGCCCATAGGCCCAATCAGACTCTGCGGACAAAAGTGATGCGTCCTAAGGACCAACTCCCCACCACCGAGAGATCAATGGTAGTCTATAAGATTAATTGCATGGACTGCCGGAGCAATTATGGAGGCGAGACATCGAAGAGACTAAAAACACGCCTACACGAACATCAACTAGCAATCAGACGAGGTGAACAACACTCGCAGATTTGGGCTCACATGGCCGAGTATAACCATCGTTTTGATTTTGGGAATACCCAAGTCTTGACCTGTGATACCACGAAGGGAGGCCGCTTGCTGAAGGAAGCATGGTACTCAGGAGTTGAGTCCATCAACCGGCACGTGGACTTATGTCCGGCACACCAAGCTCTAAGAACATGGAGCACGGGTAACCGTACTAATGCCCAAAGGGAGCTTCACCATGAGCTAAATAATCGAAACAGGGACATGACTCGGACTTCTCCTCCCCCTCCTCCCCTGATCCACTGTACTAGTGAATCTTTGGATAGCACTCCCCACGTGCCAGGAAGACAACCGCAGCTGATCCAGCAGCAGATTGATTCCAACATACAGCTCCCGCAGGACCCTCCACGACCCATTGAAAGCGAGCCCTCCTCGGAATGGAAAGGTGGGGTACGGAGTAACAGACTAGGACCAGA
>NW_015402606.1:0-3691 GCF_001527695.2 Protobothrops mucrosquamatus
TCCAGTGATCTTTATTTCAGCCAGCCTCAAATGGGCAGTTCAATATGTATTAGCTTTATATACCGCCACAATCTACGAGAGTTTTTAACATCATAAAATATTAAAAACATCTAAAACTCATACAAACATAATAGCAGCCAATCAATAATAATCACACATGATACCATATCCTAAAATTTTCATTGTTGCTCAGTTTCTGTAAGTTATCGGGGTAAACACTAGATAGAAGCTATTGTGAAAATATATTTCTGGGTGTCAACCTAAAACATCTCTCAAATAATATCAGCAGAATATCAGCAAATATCGGCAGAATATCAGCAAATAGCCCGAGCCTGCAAAGATGAAGTGAGGAGAGTTATGGCTCAAAATGAACTAAGGCTTGCAACAAAAGTCAAAACTAAAAAAAAAAAAAGCTTCTTTCAACATGTAAAAAACAAGAAAAAAGTTAAGGAAATGATTGGTCCATTAGTGGGAGAAAATGGCAAGAAAGTGACAAGAAACAGGGAGAAAGCAGAACTACTAAACTCGTTTTTTGCATCCGTATTTACACAAAGGAAAAAACTTATCAAAACCAGTACCGTAAAAAACAGATTAGAAACACAAGTTAAGATAAGCAAGAAAATGGTAAGTGAGCATCTGTCCACCCTAGATGAGTTCAAATCACCAAGACCAGATGGACTATACCCCAAGATTCTGAAGGAACTGGCAGATGTGATCTCAGAACCACTGAACTATATCTTTCAAAGATCCTGGAGCACTGGGGAACTACCAGAGGACTGGAAAAGAGCTGAAGTAGTTCCCATCTTCAAAAAAGGGAAAAAATGGATCCAGGAAACTACAGACCTATCAGCCTGACCTCGATACCTGGGAAGCTCTTGGAAAAGATAATCAAGCAACGAATCAGTGAACACCTAGAGCAGGGATGCCAAACTGCCGGCCCGCAGGCCGGATGCGTCACATGGAAGCCGCGCCCATCCCATTGTCGGCAATGGCAAAACCGGCCCGATACATTGCACGACGTCACATGACGTCGCACGTTTGACACGCCTGACCTAGAGGCAAACAAAGTCATTACCAAAAGCCAACATGGGTTTATCAAAAACAGATCATGTCAGACAAATCTTATTGCATTCTTTGACCAGGTGACAAAATTAGTGGACCAGAGGAATGCTGTGGATATAATTTACTTGGACTTCAGTAAGGCATTTGATAAAGTAGACCACAACCTATTACTTGATAAGATAGAAAAATGTGGGTTAGACAGCATCACCACCAGATGGTTTCGTAGCTGGCTGACCGGCTGTATTCAGAGTGTGGTCCTCAATGGAACTGCATCTACATGGAGGGAAGTGTGTAGTCGGGTGCCCCAGGGCTCTGTTCTGGGACCAGTGCTCTTCAACATCTTCATCAACGATTCGGATGAGGGGATAGATGGGGAACTCATCAAATTTGCAACGACACCAAGCTGGCAGAAATAGCAAACACTCCAGAAGATAGGTTTAAGATACAGAAGGATCTTGACAGACTTGAACATTGGGCACTATCTAACAAAATGAAATTCAATGGTGAAAAAAGTAAGTTCTACATTTAGGCAAGAAAAACCAAATGCACAGGTATAGTATATGTGGTACCTTGCTCAATAGTAGCAACTGTGAGAGGGATCTTGGAGTCCTAGTGGACAATCACTTAAATATGAGCCAGCAGTGTGCTGCAGCTGCCAAAAAAGCCAACACAGTGCTAGGCTGCATTAACAGAGGGATAGAATCAAGATCACGTGAAGTATTAATACCACTTTACAATGCCTTGGTAAGGCCACACTTGGAATACTGCATCCAGTTTTGGTCAGCACAATGTAAAAAAGATGTTGAGACTCTAGAAAGAGAAGAGCAACAAAGATGATTAGGGGACTGGAGGCTAAAACATATAAGGAACAGTTGCTGGAATTGGGTATGTCTAGTTTAATGAAGAGAAGAACGAGGGGTGACATGATAGCAATATCATGTGTTCCAATATCTCAGGGGCTGCCACAAAGAAGAGGGAGTCAAGCTATTCTCCAAAGCACCTGAAGGCAGGACAAGAAGCAACAGATGGAAACTAACCAAAGAAAGAAGCAACCTAGAACTAAGGAGAAATTTTCTGACAGTTAGAACAATTAATCAGTGATACAACCTCCCTCCATAAGTTGTGAATGCTCCAACACTGGAAGTTTTTAAGAAGAGACTGGACAGCCATTTGTCTGAAATGATATAGGGCAGGGGTAGGCAACCTTGGCTCTTTTATGACTCGTGGACTTCAACTCCCAGAATTCCTGAGCCAGAAGAGACAATTCTGGAGATATCTACAAGTCAAGCCATATAGGAATTTATAGGCTACAATCAATATTTTGAATTTCATTCAGAAACCTACTGGAAGTCAAAGAGGAATGTGTAACACAGATTTAGTTAATTATAACACAAATAAACATATTTTTGTACTAACTGGAGTTTCTAAGTAGTCATCAAAGGCTGCCAGTGTACAGGGTGACAGTAGTCTACTATACTGTATTTTTCCTATTTCGATAAGCTGCTTAGGGAACACATACAATATTGGTAAGCAGCCATATAAATAGAATGTTATAAATAAATTAAGGTATGACATGGACATTTATCCCCTTATTTGTTGCCTTGTTTATTAAAAAAGCAGGGGAAGTTTGACAGAACTGCAACTTATATATTTTGCTTACTTTGGACTTCTTGTTTTTTTTTTTTTCAAATAAGCTGTTTTAAGTATTTGGAGCCAAAAATTGGTATGCAAATCTTTACAAATAAATATACATATTATAACTATATTTTAAAATCTAAATAAACGAATGAAGCTTCAGCCATTTTCAAGAATTCCGATATATTAAAAGCTAGCATTTCAACTCCCAGAATTCCCAAGCTACTGTGCTTGGAAAGTTGAAGTCCACACATCTGAAAAGTTGCCAAGGCTGAAAAACACTGCATGACTGAAGACATCTATTTTCATTAAGAATATTTATATTACAGAATTGCAATATTCAAGTTTTCTGGAAATAACACTGATTTCTACTCTAGAATTAGTTTAAGGCTATTTATAATTTAAAATTAAATATGTCTAGTGTATTGCATTTTTCCTGTTCTGATAAACTGTTGCGGGGAACACATATTGGTGAATAACCATATATGGAATATTATTAATCAATAAATGAAAATGTGGTTTGAACATTTATTCCTTTCTTTGTTACATTGTCCACTGAAAAAGCAGAGGAAGGATTGAAGTCCTCTTTTGAAGTTAGTCTTGCCGTCATTATAATACAGCTGGAAATGATGATTATGAAATGATGACTCCTACTCCCATTTCAGAAACTGTCCCCCAAACCCCACATTCTAAAATAAGCCTTATGGTTTCTGTCACATGTGACACTTGCTCCCAGCATGTATCTGGCTTAAAAAAAAAAAAGATGTCACATCTTTTAGAAAATGAGTTCCCATGCAGGTGACTATTTTTTCCCTTCTTTCTCCCTCTTCCCTCTTGTTCTTGGCTTCTTCAGAAGAGTTTATTCAGATTCCTCTTCTTTTTGTATTACCTCCTTTCCATCTCTGCAGCTACATACACATATATACACACACACAAAATATACAAGTCCCAACTACCTTCTGTTTTGTTGCCTAGGTAACCTGCTTCTTTCCTA
>NW_015402607.1:0-3690 GCF_001527695.2 Protobothrops mucrosquamatus
TCTTCTTCTTCTTCTTCTTCTTCTTCTTCTTCTTCTTCTTCTTCTTCTTCTTCTTCTTCTTCTTCTTCTTCTTCTTCTTCTTCTTCTTCTTCTTCTTCTTCTCCTTCTCCTTCTCCTTCTCCTTCTCCTTCTCCTCCTCCTCCTCCTCCTCCTTCTTTATTTCTTTTCAAGGGAGAATCTTCTACCAACACCTCGGCTGGGGGCAGAGAGAGGAAAAAGCGAAGTCTATATTGTAACTGTGGAAATTATAAAATTGTTGGGGACGGTGTAAGGGCGAGGGAAACGCTTGAAGTACCCAGTCACCTAGCTTTGTCAGAAGGCACGAAAGATTGACAATCTATTATGAATGCTTCACATCCCAGATAAATATTTCAATGCAAATAAATAAAGGATGGGAAAGTATTTCCTCTCCTGAATGGATTTTTACAGCTGGCTGCGCATAACAGTTTGGAGACTGTTGGAGATTCTGGTCTCCTGTCCAAGACTTGGCATCCCGCAAGACTCTCTGCTCCAAACAGCAACCACGTTACACGGTGCATTCAATTTGGCGATACAACAAACCAATTAATCAACCCCCTTCAGACGGAATGTAAAACCGATCCACAGAACATTGCAACATTCATAGGTTCCCGCGAAGGAGGCTGCGTTTTGTTTTGCATTCTCCCATAATTACTTTAAAATGTACCGTTTGTGTCAAGAATAATAGTTTCTTTTATTATTTTTTTAGCATCTTATTTGGCTTCTTTTCACTGTGAAGAAAGGGATGATCAGGACAATGTTGTTTGTCAGCATTTTCCTGCAGATGTCCAGAATAAAATTAAGGTGTGCAATCCGTGAATGGAACTTGCTTGATGTAACTGTTTGATTACTCGTTGAGTAGAGCATTGATTAGTAGCGTTGTGAAAACAAAACAAGCGGTGGGGGGGGGAAGGAGAACAAGTTGATTTGGGTTCAGTTATTTTTTTCCTCTTTTCATTCCGTTAATATGTGTATGCTCTAAATGAATAAGATGATTCCTCCGATGAATGGGGTGATCTTAACCTTAAAACAAATCTAGAATGAGGCAGCTTTTTACAACTTGTGGCAATAAATAAAAACAAGTAAATTGAAGAAAGGCTGCAGAACTTGGGTTTGGCTAGTCTAAAGAAAAGAAGAAACAGGGGTGACATGATAGCAGTATTCCAGTAGTTGAGGGGCTGCCACAAAGAAGAGGGGGTCAAATTATTCTCCAAAGCAGCAGAGGGCAGGACAAGAAACAATGGTTGGAAACTGATCAAAGAGAGAAGCAACCTGGAATTAAGGAGAAACTTCCTGACAGTGAGGACAATTAACCAGTGGAACAGCTTGTCTCCAGAAGTTGTGGGTGCTCCATCACTGGAGGTTTTTAAGAAGAGGCTAGACAGTCACTTGTCTGAGATGGTATAGGCTCTCCTGCTTGAACAGAGGGCTGGACTAGAAGACCTCCAAGGTCCCTTCCAGCTCTATTCTATTCAAGGATGCATGAACAGCCTGTAAAGCCAGCTGTATTAATGCCATAGGGTGATTGTGTTCCATCAAAAAAAAAAAAAGATTCTCAGATCTTCCTAGTCATGGCTCAATCATTTAAATCAATTTCTCCAGAAAATTGTTAAGTATTTGGCAGAAATTCCTGAAGAACTTCAAAGTACGGGAAAATATAGTAACTGAAATTTACTTCAGATTTCTGGCAAAACCTGCCCCAGTGAACAATGGGTTCATTTAATGATTATGGTGTTCACTTTATGACTGTGGCATTCTCTTCATGACCCCATTTGCTAATAACTATGGCAAAAAAAAGGTTGTAATTTCGAGTCCGGTCATGTGGTGACCTGCTTTGTGGCCATCACAGCATAGGACCTTAATTGCCAGGTTCAATGACATTCGTAACTGGAGGACTACCCAATTCTCTCTGTATTTCATACAGTTTCACCCTGATTTTCCTTTTGTCAACCATTTTCAATTTACACGGGCAGTTGGAACAATATGCATGTTTTTGTCTGCTCAGTTAGAGCCGTTGTAGGCCCTTGCACAGTACTTCAAATCACAAATTAAGTACAAAACATAGCATTCAACAAGAGGTTATACACCCCAAAGTAGCCAAGTTTAAAATTAGCCATGTTTAAAATGTTGCACAAAGGCAACCACTGATTGACTTGGTTAGGTCTGTGATGCTTCTACAGCCCCTGGAGCTTCCATTAGTGTTGCCAAGACAAATATTATGAGTGTATCTCATTCTCAGGGTCATGTTCAAGCATAATACCGACTATTTCCAATTTAATATGATACCGAAGTTAGGATTCTAATTATGGGCCTTTTTGATTATGTAGCTTTTGGGTTGCGGCTTGCAATAAATGCCACATTGTAGATTTTGGGGAAAGCTTGACATAACCAAAAGCTTTTGGATGTCAAGAAGACTATTGTACTGCTGTCAGAAGTATCTCATCATCAATTTTTACTTTCAATTGTTTGGCTACAAGCAAATAATTTTGCCAACATGAATATACTGTTACATCTGTGGTTACTCTGAATGCAGAAAAGAGGTGGGAAAAAGATAGGAACTGTGTGGGAGGGGGGAAATGACTTGTTAAATCTTTCTTTCTTCCTTCCTTTCTTTCTTTTTCTTTCTTTCTTTCTTTCTCTTTCTTTCTTTCTCTTTCTTTCTTTCTTTCTTTCTACTTTCTTCTTCCTTCCTTCCTTTCCTCCCTCCCTCCCTCTTTCTTTCTTTCTTTCTTTCTTTCTTTCTTTCTTTCTTTCTTTCTTTCTTTCTTTCCCTTTCTTTCTCTTTCTTTCAAGACTTACAGGAGAAAATTTTGAATTCCACTCTTACTTTAAAAATAAAGGATGGGCTCTTTTCTTTACATTAATTTTTCATTAATAAGTGTTCTGCTAAGTGATTAATCAATTGTGATAAATAATGCAGCAGGTTTGCTTATGTAAAAATATGGGCTGAGTTTTAAAAGAAGGAAGTAAAGTAAAATCAGGACCAAATTCAATATAAAAAATCAAGTTTTGGAATCTCAACATCTTCCCAACATCAAAATCCACAATCCATATGAAGGGTTTCTATTAAATAACAAAAACTGGTTGGTTATACATTGATTTGTTTTCTTTAAATAGTCATTCAAATATTTATTTTACATGCCGAGTCTGTTTCTTCTAGATCTAGATAGCTGAGCAGGAGACAAGAAGATTAGGTTGGAGAAGAAAGAAGAAAGGAAACCATTTGTAGACAGCATTAGCCTTTTATTTATTTTTTAATGAAGGGATACAAATCTAACCGGAGATTGTATGAACATAAACAGCGATAGCTAAATGGTAGATCCCTGGATATCTTGAAACAGACTTTCAGAATGGCTCAAAGACGAATTCCAAATAAACCTTTCTCAGTAACAAAAAATGTTCTGCATTATGGCTTCTGCTCTTAATATGTTCCTAGTTCAGAGGAACGAGAACTCAGATTTTATTCTTCAGAAATGTCATCTCCACACTTCCCAACATGAAACTTGATGTCAATGGGTACAATACTTCTACTGACCTTAGAGTTATCTGCAGGGATAAATAGGGCTACCAGAACCAGGCAGCAAATCTCCAGAATGCCCACTAGATGGCAGGAGAAAGCTAAAGTCTGCTGAATTTGTTTGCTCCCATCTAGTGGTGATCTAGATTTTTGCA
>NW_015402607.1:10917-13224 GCF_001527695.2 Protobothrops mucrosquamatus
AAGTTGCTGGGCTTATCATCTGGAAAGCTGGCAGTCCAGGTTTGAGTCCTAAGTGCCACGTGACAGAGTGAGCTCCCGTTCCTTGCTCCAGCTCCTACCCACCTAGCAGTTTGAAAGCATGCAAATGCAAGTAGATAAATAGGTGCCACTACGGTGGGAAGGTAACAGCACTCTGTGATATCACGCTGGCCACCTGACCATGGAAATGTCTTTGGACAGTGCTGACTCAGTGGCCTTGAAACAGAGATGAGCACCACCCCCTAAAATCAGCTACGGCTAGTGGAGTAAAACCTGCAGGGACCTTCAAATATTCACTCATTCATTCCTCTCCCCTATTCAAGGCCAAAGCTATATTCCATCCTAGATGGAATCCTAGCTATGTTGATGAACAAGTCCCTTGAAGCTGTAAGGTTGTATCTGTTGACTTACAACTCTAACATTTCTCATTTTTATGGCTTTCGTTTTCTTCAGTTTACATCATGGAGGCATAATTGATTGATACGAAAAATCCTCTTCAGAAGATGTTGGTCTAGAGGTAAGGTGGAAACCTCATAGTAATGGCTCAGACAGGTTGACACTGATAGATAAATTGGGTGAGTAAAATCCCCTGAGCAATCAGTTTTACGTTCATTCACATTTTTTTAAAAAAAAGATCACTTTCTGTTTAGTTTATGAATATATTTGCAAGTTGATGACCGTTTGCATCAAAACAGTGAACCAACAATCCATAGTTCTACTATCTTCCAAAAAGAGTTTCTACTACAGAGGTGGGCAGTGAGCTGTAATCCAGCGAATCTATCTTCTTCTTCTTGTGCCATTATCCGTTATCGGACGTTGGCGATCATGTTGGTGATCCTGTTTTTATCAGCAGCCGCACGAAAAAGTGCTGCTGAGTTTTGTCCAAACCAGTCCCTTAGATTTTGAAGCCACGATGTTCTTCTTCTGCCTGGACCTCGTTTGCCTTCCATCTTTCCCTGGAGGATTAAATGGAGTATGCCGTATTTTTCTGGGTGTCGCATCACATGTCCGAAATATTCTAATTTTCATTTTTTTAATTGTTTTGATGATTTCCCTTGGCTTTCCCAGGTGGCTTATCACCTCCTCATTTCTATAACATTGTTATTTACTTATTTATTTACTATACTTAAATTTAGGTCTAGAGTTTATTCAACTCTATTATTCTTTTTGGACTATGTCCAGAATGTTTCTCAAAATATTTTTATACATTATAAAAAAAAAAGCAAATAAAGACACACATAGAAGTTAGCAAAGATAGTTTTATGGTCACTTTATAGTAATAGACCTAAAAATGAATTGACTTGGTGCATTTCCTTACAATATGGTGTCTTTTTTATATACTGATCAACCATTCCTGTTGCTTTCCTTCCCCACTTCTTCCTGACAATCACATATATTGTTAATTGAGAGGCCCTCATTAAACTTTCTACATTTCCTAAAAGAATCAAAATGAAGGAGAATAAAAATCCTGGTATTGTCTTTTTGTTTTGTTTTGTTTTTGTTTTAAAAAAACTGCCTGGGAAAACTGATGGGATAAATAAACAACAGAACGAATATCATCAAGGAATACAAAAGCTGAGGGAAGCATCTTGTCTTGATCTGATACCGGCAAGAAATAAAGCTTTCTGATCGAAAACCTGATTGAAATTGCACAAAAAAATCATTACTGGGGAGGGGGGGGGGAAACAACAACACCATACTGAAAAGCTCTCATTTCTGAGAGAGAGAGGGGAAAAAAAGAAGATTTCAAAGACTCAGAGAGCAAAAGTTTTCCTGTTTGAAAGTGGGGGATGGGATGAGAGGTGGGAACGAAATCTCCTGTTTGTTCACTACATGCTGAGTCTTCGTGCTGAAATACACAGAATTGTAAAGACCTAAATTCTAAGTGCACAATGCCCTTGAGTTGGGATTGGACGGTTGCATTCATTCATTCTGTGTGCGTCTTGCTTGTCTGCTTTTCTTCTCTTCACTGTGGCCCAATACATTGAAAACAATATGGTGAACCACTTCACATTGCCTGGGTTATTAAAATGGGAACAGCTTCTCCATGTCTTCGACTCAACGGGTTAGTGCTCTCTAATTAATGCTCGCCATCCCAGAAGCTTGTGGATGATTTACATATAAATATATTTCTTTGTAACAAGCAGAAAATTCTAATTCTAATTCTTCTTCTTCTTCTTCTTCTTCTTCTTCTTCTTCTTCTTCTTCTTCTTCTTCTTCTTCTTCTTCTTCTTCTTCTTCTTCTTCTTCTTCTTCTTCTTCTTCTTCCTCTTCCTCTTCCTCTTCCTC
>NW_015402608.1:0-2290 GCF_001527695.2 Protobothrops mucrosquamatus
GGAACGCGGCGGAACCGCGTTCCGGCACCTTTTTCCGGGCCGGCCGCACCGGAAATAGCCCCTCCCACACCGGAAATAGCCCCTCCCAAATTTTACTTGCATTCCTGTTCTCTAAAGGGGCGGTCCTAGGGTTTGATGAGGGCGTGGCCAGGTTTGAGTTCCGCCACCTTTTCTCCGAGAAAAAAAGCCCTGGTTAAAAGAATAGATAAATTATGGATATAAAGGGGTCTCACTCTAAGAGAGATAAGATATATAAGTAGTATAACAATTTCTATAATATATGAAATGTAAAAATATTGGGATGGTGCACATGAATGAAAAGGTTGGATATTTAAAGATTATTAACTTTGAGAAAATTATGACTGATAAGAGTGGTTTGAATACAAAGGGGAAATTAAGCTTAAATAAAAATCTTGGAAACAGGATATATAGTGACCTAACAAGATGACTTTTATAAACACAATTGAAATATAAACTGTTAAGAAAAGATGCTATATGCTGATGTTACTGTTATTTGTATAAACACAAGAAAAAGGTTTATATTTAACTTTGTATGTATTGAATTTTAAGAATAATATTTGCTTAACCTTTACAAAAGGAGAATACTATTGGATGAAGAGAAAATCAAAGAAATATATCATTAACTAATATATTGATTATGGAACTATAGAAATTAATTATTATTGATTGTTTTTTAAACATATGAACCAGACAACACACGGTTTACTAAGCACTAAAGAATGTTATTGTAAAAAATTAATAAAACATATTTAAAAAAATAAAGGATAAGAACACAACAATTCAACTCACTAATGTAAAATGGAGCAAAATACTTTAATTTTGGATGTATTCAAGGATATTTGGGGATATTTTTAGAGAAAGTGGTAAATTTTTGTGTGAAAGTAAAAGGAAGGAATATAAAATTGGTTTATTTAATTAAGATCAAAATATGTATGGGTTTTTTTTGGTAACTCTCAATGGACTTTTGCTGATTAGAACTGAATGACAAGGCTTGGAGAATTTAAGATAAGATAACTGGAAAAAGGTATCTTTTGTTATATTTTAAGAGAAGATAATAAGTTCTTGACTTACAACTCATCACTTAGTAAGCATTCAAAGGTATGACAGACCTCCCCAAGCCTATTTATGACCCAGATCTGAAGTTCCAATGGTTCCCTCCACACACAATTTACAATGTTTTTTTGCTGGAAACAGTCATTTATTTCTGGGTTCCAGTAAAAAAAACCTAATGAGGACAATGGATTTGCTTAATGACCACCATGACTGCTTAATTGCTACCATGTTTGTTTAACAAATGCAATGATTCACTTAATGACTACTGCAAAATTGGTTAGAAAATTAGACATGGTCACATGGTGACCTGCTTAATGACTGCATAATTCTAGGCTCAATCATGATCTTAAGTCGGAGACTAGCTGAGATTGTTTGTATTTACTGTGATGAAGAGAGAATGCCTTTATATATTTCTTTTCCTTTTCTTTACTGCATTCTTATTTTTTGGTTTGTCTCATGTCTTTTATTTTTGTAACTGCAATTTTAATAAAATTATTATAAGAATACTTTAGTAATTATTAATTTTATTAAAATATTAATACTTTGTTTTTAGTTCTAAATCCTTTTTACTAACATTATTTTATTAACAAAAATGTGGATTTGGGATAACAAAATTATTGCCTTCTTTAAAATGCACAATGTAGTCCTATTTCTTCTGCAATCAATGCTTGCATACATATAGTATTAATCTAAACTGCAAATCTAATTGAATTTAGAAGTTATTCTTTCAATTTGGGGTATGAAAAAATAACAATCCAAAAACATCTTTCTTTCTGGTATGTTTCATTGCCTTGTCAGCATAGTCCCTGGTGATATCAATATCTTGTCTTTCTAAATACAACTCCTGATATTAACTGTCAGCAATACAGAATCATCTGTAATGTTTGTCAGAGACATATAATCAAAAACTAAATAAGAATGTCAACATGATGGAATTGTGTGATGTAAATTCTAATGAAACTGCCCAGTTCTCAGAAAACTGGCATCCTTTATATAGTTTTTTAAAAATGCCTTTTTAAAAAATCAGGCAATTTCTTCTTCTTTGACTTTAGTTTGCCATGTTTTGTTTGTGTTATTACTGACTGGTACCCTCCCCCTCATATACATATATACACACACATTTACGGTGTAGCATAGATGAGATCCTATCCTTGCAACAGACACAAAACAGGAAAAATAAATCTATGAAAAAGCAGGCAGAAGAAGCCACCGTTAC
>NW_015402608.1:8544-12234 GCF_001527695.2 Protobothrops mucrosquamatus
CAAGTTTTACCTACAATAGAGGACTGGAGAGTGAAGGTTTCGCATCTTGCTGAAATGGCAAAGATTTCGGCTTATTTGAAGGATCATTCAAATGAACAATTTTTATCAATATGGAGAAGATGGATTGTTTATATTCAAAATAAGCATAGAATGGTGGAATATAGGTTAGGTTTTTAGATAAAAAATTTTTTTTCTTTTTTTATATATATATATATTTCACCTACTTATGTAGAATTATATTTTGTGGAGCTAGGGATATTAGTATAAGGTTACTTTTAGTTGAATAGTATCCTGGGATTAGGTTTGGGAAGTCCGGGTGGGGGGTGGGGGGGGGTTTTCTAATTGTGATGTACTTGTGACTGCTTTTTTTCTTATGTTGAAAACAATAAAAAAAAATTTTGAAAAAAAAACAAAAACAAAACAAAAAAAAACCTTATCTGATAATAGCAATAGCACTTAGACTTATATACTGCTTCAACGTGCTTTTACAGCCTCTCTAAGCAGTTTACAGAGTTAGCATGTTGCCCCCAACAATCTGGGTCCTCATTTTACTGACCTCAGAAGGATGGAAGACAGAGTCAACCTTGAGCCAGTCAGAATCGAACTGCCGAACTGCTGGCAGTTGGCAATCAGCAGAAGTAGCCTGCAGTACTTCATTCTAACCACTGCACCACTAATTTCATGAGCTAACTGGGAGAGTCAAAAGAGACTTCTGATTATGCATAGTGCGGAAGCATCAGTTCTTTTGCAGAACAAAGCATAGTCAGTTAATGCTTTCCCTTTTGCTAAATGCCTAGGTTTGCTTAGGTGCTTTGCATATATAAAGGTTATTTATATTTCCCAGTTTGGAGATAAAGTCACAATAAAATTAGCTTTAGAATAAGCCCCTTAATTGATTTCTGGAAGAGATTAGGCATTAGTGATTTAGGCTTCCTAAAAGAAGGACATGACAGTGTCTCAAGAAGTATTAGCTATTATGTTGAATGAATTTATTGAACTGCTATACCTTTGTTTCCAGTGAAACTCTGGAATTGCACCATGATCCTTCACAAAAGCAGTTGAAGCTGCTTGGCTATAGAAATGGTAGAAGGCAATTTACAAGAACTGGAATAGGGGATCAAAGCCATTTCCCTCATATTTTGCCTGATAATTGACAGCAGGTAGAGAATGTTTTTGAAATTAGTAGCTGAACATTTCAGCTTGCCTGTTTAAAACTGGCCTCTAAGGTCTGTATGGCCTGTTGTAGCATCTTTGAACTGAATAGGACTGATTCTTTTTAGACTTTTTTTAAAATAGTGAAATCCCTATCAGAGGCATCGTTCTCCCAAAATTCTTTATCAGATAAGATTTGAAAAAAATCTGTAGAGGGAAAAAGAAATAAACATTTCTCAGATAGGTATTTAACCATATAATATTATAATGAGATCGTGTTAAGAAGATTTAAGGACCTTCAGGAGAATCCACAGTTCATATTTTCTGCTTTTTCTATTCTAAGACTCCAGTGGGATTCTCAGTCTTCTTCATTTGGCCTGGCTCTTCAAGGCTTCAAGCAGGAGTCATTTCTAACTGTACCTCGAGATGTCAGAAACTGAATGTATTCTTTCTGCATGAGTTCATCCCTTGCAAACATTCCTAGCTTGTCTGGGGAAAAGAAATCCCCAAACCAGTCTAAGTCTAAACATGACAAAGAGAGAGACTGCATTATGAATCACAGTCACTGTTTGCTTTTATAAAATATCTGAAAACATAAACCCAAGATGGATTTTGGCAAATTAATGTTTGGTGGATTTTTACTACCATTTGGCAATGCAAACTTGTAGCTAACTAACTGAGAAATGAATAGTGGTAACGCTGATCGGTAACATTATATACATTTATTCATTCTAAAATTCAGACTTTAGAAGCTTGTAAGAGAAAGCAATGCAGCTTGATTTGATCTGAAGACTTCACCAGCCTTTAAAAAGCATCTTGGGGACACATAAAAAGATTTAAAAACTATATGAGAGACTAAGTGATTATTATAATTCCTACAACTTCTAAATAATTTAATTATTTTAATGAAATACACTGAAAAACAATCTGCATCATAAATCATTATGTATTCCTGGAAAAAAATATTTCTTTCCAGTCTGCCTAGAAGGAAATGGAGTTGGGAAGGATTTTCTGAGTTTGCTTTTAGAATCATTCTGTGTAGAATCTGTCTTTCAAATTTCTGAATATTTGTCATGGTTCCGACAGATGAAACTCTTCAAAGAACTTCGAGGCATTGTTTACGTTAAAGAATCTTTATTGGAGTAGCATAGCTTTGGCTAACATAGTTGAAGCCAAAATCTGGATTCCCCTCCCCTTAGCACATAATATTAAACACAATTCCCTCCTCTAATTAACAGTCATAAATCACATTCTCCAATTAGTTTGAAATGCAGGCTTTCCCTCCTGTTCTCCAATCTGCCAGTTCTTATCATCTCTTATTTCAAGCTCTGAATTCACACACTAGTACAATATTGTTATGTCTAACTAACTCCATCACATTCCTCCTCCTCCCCCAGCATCATCTAATTCTAAGAGTAAAGCATAAGAAAGAAAAAGGCTGCATCTTCATATGTTGTCAAAGCAAGAACATCCAATGTTAGCAGCGTTGACAATATTGTCTTGTTCTTGAATTTCATTTTCAGAACCTTTAGAAATAATTTTTGCTATTAGATTATTTTATGCCTACCAGACAGCAGAGGTTGTTATTTTCTATTCTTTTCACTTCTCTATAGCCTTGTGCTGTTTCTTTCTAATCAGAAGGACATTTGTTTACAGCATATTTTTCTTTGTGATTTTAAGAAGCCTGAAAGGTTGAAAATAGTTGGACAGATACAAAAGCACTTCAGCCATTTCACTGGAGGTTAAGTGCCAGAACTTGGCATCTGTATGTATTTCCAGAAAAATGTCTTCTTTGAAAATGGAAACTTAAACCCATAAAACAATCTTTTGATTAAATCGAAGGAAAACAGCATTAACTGAGATAGCTTAGGGATCACTGGCTTGTCTGCTACAGTTTACCATCTCTACTTTTCATATCTTGTGGTTATTTTTTTTTCCAGAATAAGCAGCAGCAGAATATGATGAAAACTGAGAAAGCTTTCTAAAATTTCAAGCTGTGCAAATGTTTCTATTTCTGTAATGACTAATGCAAACAAATCATTTCTTCTATCAGGACTGCCATACTGCACCAGCTAGGGTTTGCTACATGCTCATCTTCCCTAAGAAATGGAGGGGAGGGAGCTGCAGGGTGGAATAAAGGGAGGGCTATTTTCAGGGGAATCGAAACTACTTGTGCCGTCCCATGAGAGCTGCCAGCAATTCCAAGTCACATCATGGAATGCAACACCATCTTACCCATCAAGTTAAGGCCTGTTACCAAATAATTTGTTTGAATATAATTGGACAACAAAAGATAACTAAGGGGGGAGAGAGGGAGAAACGGAAAAGTGAACCAGATGCTTTGGGTGCGAACCTTTAGATTTGGCTTTGTTACGCCGTAAGCAATTTGCTTAGTAAAGTATACTCATTGAAGCCATGGCCTCGAGAATCTTTCTTTGCTAGCCAGCCAATTGGGATGGCTGACATCTTCTTTATGTCTACTCATGAGATTCTTATAGCTTTAACAAGTCTCTTTTGTAAGTACAACAGAGAAAAATT
>NW_015402609.1:0-3689 GCF_001527695.2 Protobothrops mucrosquamatus
AGAGAGAGAGAGAGAGAGAGAGAGAGAGAGAGAGAGAGAGAGAGAGAGAGAGAGAGAGAGAGAGAGAATGAATAGTGGAATCAATTGCCTTAAAAAGAAACTGGTGGACTAGAGAGATTGGTGGACTAGGAAGACAACTGTCATCAATTATTTAATTTAAATTCTTGCAGAAGTATAGAGTTGATCCATGCATCTTAAGAAAAACAAAACAAAACAAAAATGCTTAAACCTATGTTGAAACAGACTTCTGTTCTGTTCCAGTTTTGCTACTTCATCCAAAAGTTCAAAAAAAGATAAAACTTTTGTCTATCTAGTAATCCAGGATTAGATAGTGCTTTGATCTTGCTTTCTAGTCATTTTTTCCTATAACTGAAATAATCTTTTTTTAAAAAAAAACAACCTATAAATAAAGCTTTGTAATGTAAAGGAATTGTGAACAATCGTGCCTGAAATGCTCTCCAGTTTCTTTTCAGTTAACTGACAAAAGCAGAGGTATCAAAATAAAAGGCAGGAGGAATAGAATAGGAAAGATTTCCAAGTAATTCAGTTAAATTGGAATCAGTAATTGGTAAATCCAGTTATTATTGGCATGCCAATTAAATAAATAGAACTGAAATTTGCTTCACTCTGCTATGTAGGTTATTCATATGTAATGTTAAGTATGAACACATGCTAATTATTTCACACTGACTTGGAGTTTATATTTATTGTTGTTAATGTTCCAATGAACAGCAGATGCAAATTTGTTCAGTCTTTTGAAAAAGCGATCAAAACCATCCACAAGGACTGCATTAAAATAAAACTTGTGGTCTGATTTCAATTTTGAAGCAAGGCAATTTTTCATAGCTCACAAATTTAATGTTTCATGGCCCACAGATAATTACATGTTCTTAATGGTCTAAGTCTATTTTCAGAAGTCACTGGGATGGAGATAAATAGAACTGTGTTGAGCTTTGAAGCTGTGGCCCGAATCAAAACATCATCATGGATCAAAGCATCAGACTGAAACAGAGGCCACTTCATATTAGAACAGTAATACTTTTGGTGAGTGAAAACCATGAAGTGATCCTTCCTTATGTTGCTCACCTCCTGCCAAAACATTACCCAGAGATGAATTGTCTTTCAGATAGGGTGCCATAGTGTGCTTTATAGACAACCCTACAATGGGCACCAAAGTTTGCAGCCTGGAAGCCATTCAGCCAGCATTTGACAAAAGCATGCTGAGAGGAATCTTTTCCTACATTACTGGCTCTGTTTTGTCCATCTTCCAGAAGCTAGCTAGCAAGGTTGAGATGAGACAAGTGTCTTAGACAAGACTATTTGGAAGGATGGATACAACCAAGAAGCGGTTCCTCCTAGCATTGCCTCATTTCAGTTTCACAGAATTTTTTTAGTAAGAAACACGTCCGCATGAGCTATGCCCTACAATCATCAATTGTGGATAAGAAAAATGTACATAAAGGATGTTTGCTGCAAATAATGAAAATAAAAATAACATGTAGTAGTATTTAGATAAAAATAAAGTTACAAAGAATATAACCAGGGAAAGCAAAGAATTATTAATTTTACAAGAGTGAGATGAAATGCATTTTGACAAAAGTAAAAAAAAAGTTTGGGAAATGAATGAAGAAGGCTAAACAAGGGTCCTCCAGAAGTCTGAACTGATGAAATGATTTGGGGGTGAACCTGAAGTCAGGAATGCTGAAAGAAATTTTATAGAGATTTGTATAGCAATGTTAATAATATATGAAAAAGTAAATTTTTTAAAAAAATTCTGTAAATGTTAGTGTCCAAAAAAATGATAATGAAAAAGATAAGACTGCAGGTTGTGTAACTAAAAAAAAAAATGTTAAAGATGAATGTGCTTGCTTATGGAGTGTAGATACAACTTGTTAATGAGGACTGCATCTATACCTAAGTATTGGAAGAATGCTATTATTGTTTTTATAAATAAAAGGAAAGGTAACAGGAGTTACTACAAAACCTATAGGAGAATTAATTTGTTAAGAGTACCTGTGAAGCTCTTTCACAAAATGTTGGTGGAGAGGATACAATCTGCAATGTTTGGTAAATACAATGTGCCTTTATTTAAGGCATGTGGGGAATTTTACTCCTCTGCCATGTTATACAGAAATGAATGTGTAAGAAAGAAAGATGATTGAACATCTCCTTCTTCAAACAAAGTTGATTGAACAGCTCTGCTGATGTAGTGATTAGAATACAGTATTGCAGGCAAATTCTGCCACAACCTGGAGTTCAATCCTGACAAGTCTCAAGGTTGACTCAGCCTTCCATCCTTCCAGGTCAGTAAAATGAGGACCCAGATTGTTGGGGGCAATTTGCAAATAATGCTTACACTGTAAACTGTCCAGAGAGTGCCATAAAGCTCAATGAGGCAGCATATAAGTCTAAATGCTATTGCTAATGATTTTTATTGATTTATAGGAAATACAATAAAAGCTGAATTATAAAATGCTTTTAGTTTGAAGATTGCTTGTTAAATGCAGGAACATATGATTGAGTTAAGAATTCATGAGAATAAATGGGGGGGAAACCAAGTTAACAATAGTTAGCTGTAAATAAGTAGTGAAAAAATAAAGCAAGTAAATGGACTTGTGTATCTTCATAGAATGTTTGAAAAAATGGAGAAAAGTTTTGGAGAAATTTAAATATTTGCAAATTCTGGTAGAAAATAGTGGTCAATTCATGCCTGTTGTGTGGGGTTGATATTTCTGAAAAGGAAAGAAGAGTTTGTTTCTATTCCACTTGTTGTATGGAACAAAATCTAGGCATGTCAGAAAAAGTGGAATTAAGTTGAAATGAAATATTTAAGCGTATATGGTAAAATAAGAATTAGTGAGAATTGAATTGCATGCCAGTTGTTGGAAGAAAGAGAAAATGATTGAAAGGAGGAGAAATACTGATAAAACTATGGTTGGGTGGAAGATAAAGGGGGATACTGGAAGATAAGGAATACTGCCCTGGTAGTCTAACAGTGAATATGCAAAAAAGCATACCCACTGCTACAACCCCATGCAGCAAAATGTTAAAAAAGGTGACTCGAGATGGTGAAAATGTTTCTAAATTAAAAAAAAAAATTACCCTGTCCTTTTAAAGCTTATGTATCTTCATTTTTTCTAAATCACAATATTTAAAGTTTTATTGTAATTCTTTTACTGTCAAGCCCCGTGAGCTCGACACTGATGGGAGGGAGGAGGGGGGACAAGGACAGCACCTGGGAGGAGGCCAGCGACCAACCCAACGGGACAGCCCTCCCCTCATTACCTGGACCTGGACTGGCTGAGCATGGTGGCATGGTCGTTGGCTCTGCGGTTACACCGCCAAACAGCTGTTCAGCACTGGGAGGCACCAGGAAGCCAGAAGCCTGTGGTGCGTCCCGACGAGCAGCTGATTGGCACAGGGTCATACCAGGCAGCCAGAAGCTTGTAGCACATCCCAAAGAACAGCTGAGCAGAGCAGGGAAGCTACGCGGAAACAGAAGCCTGCAGGGCATCCTGCCTTGCTGCTCATATCACCTCGCACACCGGATGCTGGTTAGGTGGGTGGGGAGTGGGGTCAGGTGAGAAACGCATATGTAAGGCACTGGGAGGCATTTGCTCCAAGCGCTAACTTTGTTTGCTGTTGTGCATGCCAGAACGTTCCATCATTAAAGCCACCTGTGAACTCAG
>NW_015402610.1:0-3686 GCF_001527695.2 Protobothrops mucrosquamatus
CTCCTGGTGGTCTCACTGTTTGTGACCCTTCGAACATATATATATATATATATATATATATATATATATATATATAAACATAAATAAGTGAAAATGGGTTGTTAATCAACCACCTCCATTGTGCTATTCCCCACAGTATACTTGTGATTGATCTCATGACAACCAGGATTTTAATACTATTGCTCTTATTATTATTATTATTATTTATTTTATTAAGGACTACCTGTAGCCTTGACTTTGCCAGCCAACTTTCCATGTAACCTTTTTCAGAGGATAATGGATGCCTCTATTCATGTAGACATCATCCTACAAATGTTGCTTCTGTCTTCTATGCTTCAGCTATTGTCTCCACTCCCACCCCACACCTGCATTACTTTTTTACTCACTTTATCCCCCTGGGGGGGAAGAAGGCAAGACTGGTCCTGGTGTAGACTAAGACAATGATCAAAACTATACAAAGATTTGGATCACAAAGATTTGAGTGACACCCTAAGCCCGCCTGTCCTGAAACATAGTTGAGAACACGTGTCTTTTGGAGGCGAAATCAAGGACTATCTGTACACAGAGCAAAATCTGTTTTTGAAAGATTGCTTTTCTTCCCCGTCTCACAATGGAAATGTCAGAACTAAAGAAAAATAAATGCTTGGCTGCAATAAACCGAGAAAAGAAAATGTTCTTTTTGTATTATCAGGGGGACAAAGTCAAAGTGTGTTGACATGTATTGATGCGAAAGACAAAACGCCTGGAGTTTGCAAAGATCACAAACTTATCTGAGATTTCGGGAAGAGAAGCAACCAAATTTTAGAGTTTAAGATATGGATTTTTTTTTCTGTATACAGTACACTGTTTGAAAACCAACTGTATTTACCTGTGTTTGACTGAGATAAACTTATTCAAATCTAATTCCTTCTAGTCCTTGTGAAAAATGGATCTTAGGAAATTGGGCTCATTCGTCCGACTTCATCCCCACTTTTTTCCCCTTTATTTTAGATATAAAGAAGTTTTGTCCGGATCTCTGTGTTCTTAGAGCTTTTTAGAAGGCAATGAAATGCATATATAAAAGATATTTCCTTGAGGTTCTTATTGGTCTTCATCTGGGCTGAGTAATACACAGTAGTCCTCGACTTAACGACCGCAACGGAGCTCAACATTTCTGTTGCTAAGTGATATATTTGTTAAGTGAGTTTTGCCCCATTTTACAAATTTTCTTGCCATAGTTGTTAAGTGAATCACTACCGTTGTTAAGTTAGTAACATGGTTGTTAAGTGAATCTGACTTCCCCATTGACTTTGCTTATCAGAGGGTCGCAAAAGGGGATGACGTGACCCTGGGACACCACAACCGTCATAAATATGAGTCAGTTGCCAAGCGTCTGAATTTTGATCATCTGACCATGGGGATGCTGCAATGGTCGTAAGGGTGAAAAACAGTCCTAAGCCACTTTTCCAGTGCTGTTGTAACTTCAAACAGTCATTAAATGAACTGCATAAGTCGAGGACTACCTGTAAAACTCCGGCTATACTGATTTCCCACAAACGCCAGTATCTTCATTTTGCATCTCCGCAATGGGTCCCTCTTTTTTTAATTTTTTCCAAACTCTCAATTAAATTATAAAAAGCTCTATCTCTCCCCTTCTAACAATTATACACACACACACATACACCCCTAGATTTATGTTTCAGGTGTCAATTTGAGAATATGTTCTTATCTTCAGTTTCCTTGTAATTACAAGTTCTCCACCTGACTGGCTCGTGGCTTGTAACCTTTGATAAATGTTCTTGGCCTATAAAACAAATGCATAATTGATTAGAGATATTATACTGTTCACAATGAAATACAATGGTAGTTACATTGGCCCTTTAGGGAGGGGGAAAAAATCCTTTGTAGGGCAATATTGGTATAGGACCAACCAAAATGCCATTTCGTATGTACCTCTTCACACTCTGCAGAATTTTCCAGGTGATAAGATTTTACAAGGGGATTGGAGAGGAAGTCCAATGATTACAGCAGGCTTTTCATCCATTGCATTTGTGAGATCTGAAGTTTAAAATAATAAATACGATTAGTAGTGATAATTCAATAATTTTAATAATATTACGCAATCCCAAAGCAACTGGAGCATCACCTGAACACTATCAGCCTGGACAAATTCACCATCAGTCAATTGCAAAAGGCGGCTTTATTTAACTCCGTGAAACATCTACATGTGCCTATGCCAGGTCCTTGGGAAGGATTCGATGGGTGGATAAAAACGCCAAATCCAGTCCGAACCTCTGGCTGACGGTGCGATGAACCTTAATAATGTTATTAAAATAATAAATATGACAGACAGAGTACATTAGCTGCTAATGTTAGGTTACACCTAGAATTTAGAGAATTTGGAAAAGATAGTAACTGATCCCGAGCAAAACTTTTCACCTGCTTTATGATTGTCCTCTAGGTTGATAATCGTTCCATGTATTGTTTGGTCATGGTGGTCTATATCTTCTCCACAGTTTCTGCGTCACATGGTTTGTGGAAGGAAAGCAGGTGATATGTTGCTAATCCGAATTTCAAACTAAAGCTTGAACAAAACACTCCTCCTCTTCAAGGCCCATTCTCCAGAGTATTTCTGGGAGAGACATCAAGATAGTCTTGAACAAAGAGATGAATAGGACCATCTCAATTCAGGGAAGATGGAGGAGAGCATTCTATCTACTGCATAATGAAACTGTCCATTTAGCTTCTGGATAGATAGATAGATAGATAGATAGATAGATAGATAGATAGATAGATAGATAGATAGATAGATGGATGGATGGATGGATGGATGGATGGATGGATGGATGGATGGATGGATGGATGGATGATGGATGATGGATGGATGGGTACATGGATGGATGGGTACATGGATGGATGGGTACATGGATAGATGGATGGATAAATGGATGGCAAGATAGATGATGGATGGATGGATGGATGGATGGATAGATAGATAGATAGATAGATAGATAGATAGATAGATAGATAGATAGATAGATAGATAGATAGATAGATAGATGATGGGTGGAAAATTGAATCCTGCTACTGTCCTGGAAATTCTGCTCTTTGAAGTGACATACCAATTAAGGCAAAATAAGGGCCCATTGCTTCTTTTGCAGCCTTTTCTGCTGTCATCAATGCCTGGAATTTACCAAGCAGTATGAAGGCAGGGTGTGTATGCATTTTGGCATGTTAAAAGGCAATAGAAGACAACGGGCTGATGTCCAGAAGTTGGAGTCTCATCTTATCAGTCTTAGTGCCAGCTCTGGTGGAATTGGGAGTTATGTTTGTCATAGGAGTCTGCAGAAGTTTAATTCTGAATTAGCTCAATAGACATATTTTAAGTGCAGAAGAGTGCAAAGTGGGTTGTTTTGGACATGTCAGAGGCATTTCAGACTCAAGGCAGATATATCTCAGCTGAAGCCAGTTCTGTATTGAACTTGCGTGCTTTCAAAATGCTCAAAACGGCCCATTTTCACTCAAAATAGCAGTGTCCCGGTCAAAAAGGGGGACTTCCCCAGGTTTAGAGCTGTAATGAGTTTAAAACTAAACATATTTCGTATTCCTAACCCCAAAAACAATATAACGGATGATCTTGTTCAGAAGCGTATTCACAGATACCCACATATAATTCAAGGACCTATACTTGTTCTAATCATGAGCCG
>NW_015402611.1:0-3686 GCF_001527695.2 Protobothrops mucrosquamatus
CCCCCCCCGCTACTGACCGGGCTGCGTCGCTTCAGCGTCACGTTCTTCCATAGCAGGAGGTAAAGTTGGTGCAGGAAGCCCATCGCGTCGCCCCTCCCTGGGCATCAGCTGCAGGACGGGACGGGGGGGCGCAGTTGCAGAACGCAAGGCCGCCCACCGCGGCGACCCCCTCGCCCGAACGGAGGCGGCGGCGGCTTCGACGGAGCAACAGCCGATCCTTTCCCTCTGCTGCAGACGGGGGGAGAGGCGGGCAGCCTCGCACACACCCGCCCGAGAGGCAGGCAGGCAGGCAGGCAGGCAGGCGGGCGGGCGGGGCGGGGCGACGGGCCTTAGCCCAGCTCCCGCACAGTTCCTGCTCCCGGGGAGGCGCCGCGCAGCCCCCGCCCGGCCAAGGCGCTCCCCGTTCTCCGCCGCCGCGGCTACCGCAAAGCCGGCGAGCCCAGCGCCGCCCCCAACCTCGGCGGGGCTCAGCCCGGTCTCTTAGAGCGGCAGCCGGCCCGGAGACCCTGCGGGGGCAGCGGAGAGCGCCTCCCTCCTCCTCCCTCCCTCCCTCCGCCAGTCTCTTTAAAAAAACAGACGCGTTAGGGCACGTTGGCGGATTTGCAGATTATTGACAGCCCAGGGCGGCCGATCCCAAGGAACCGGGGCTCATTCGACAGGCGACGGCTAAGCCAGGGCTCGGGGGCAGGAGCAGAGGCCACCTGCAGAAGGCTGGCGCGGCTCACCCCTCGGAGAGTTTCCTCCAAGCTGGAAGCAGCTGGCCGCTGCCCACCGAGCCCCAGGGCGATGCGGGATCAACGGCCCAGCTGAAAGCCCCCGGTACAAAATGGAGCCTCCACGTACAGGAGCAGGAGACCCCCATAGAAGATCCCAGGGCTCACATCGCACTTCCGCTATTGTGTCCAGGGGTCTTGGGTGGGCTGCTGCTGGAATCCAGCTTCCAGATGTTGCGGCGGGGGGGGGGAGGTGTTTCCCCCTGGAAGAACCGAAAAGGCCTCCCGGCGCGTTTCCCGTCCGTGGTGGAGAGGGGCGGCGGCGGCGGCGGCGGAGAAGCCCGGGGGGAGATGGGGGGGGGCGCGCGCCCGGGCCCTGGCTTGAGCGGGCTGAGGCTGGCAGAGTCGCTAGGACTTCACTTCCCACAATTCCTTCTGAGCGCGCTGTGGGCTGCTGGGAGATGTAGGACGGAGGTCCTCCCCTTCCCCCTGACTGGGATTAAAGGGGTCTGTCTGGGCCGCGCAGCAGCGGAGGCGCCCGGTCTTCGGCCAAGAGGCCGGCTCCCAATCCGAGAGCGGCTCCCCTTCCGCAGCCTGCCTCGGGAACCGATCCAGCCGCCTGAAGAAGCTCCGTGGCCGCGGGAGCGCCGCGTGTTCCCCCGGCTCCTCTCCCGGCCTCCTCGCGATACGCCCGGTGCCTGCAGCGGAAGGATGCTGCGGAAGGCGGGAGCGCCCTGGCCGGGCCCCGGCGTTGTGGGTCCGCCATCCTCACACAAACACACCGGGGGTGCCCCTTCGCAACGGTGGGACACCCGCGGAGCCCGGGGGCGGGTGCAGGAGCAGGAGCTGCCCCTGGAGAGAAACGTCAGATCGGCAAACTATTAATAAATAAATAAAAAACTTTTTTTTCAGTGCTGGGAGGATCGAAATAAAACAAAATAAAATAAATCCTGTGTGGATCCCACAACGCGAGTTTCTTTCGGCCTTGTCAAGACAGTTCAGCTTTCAAGAGCGGTGGGGAAGCAGCCAATCGGTGGGCGGCAGCGGGCCCCCGCAGGAGGGGATCTGGGCTGCGATTGGTTGCTGTGAGAGTAAAGGGGCGGTTCCTTTTTTCCCGCCTTTCCCCCCCCCGTACGATTTACCTCATGATGGCCCCGCTGGGTCGAGGTCCTGGCGCTGCTCCCGTCCGCCTCTCTCTGCAGACATTCATTGACTCGGCAGTTCCTGTCAGCATCTCCACCTTCCCCGACGGGCCCTTTCCTGGGCTTGTGCAAAACCCCAGAAGGGCCCCCGGGGGACACCGACTGCCACGCTTCCCCTGTGCCCCGAGCTCCTTGGCCGGACCACACCATCCATTATCCCCACCCAGCATGGCAAAGGTTATCAGAACGCAAGATAAAGGCCATTTCAGGAACCAGTGCAGCCCAGCTGAAGCCAAGAAAGGGGGGGAAGGCTGCAAAAGTCAAGACTTTTGCGGAAGAAACAAAACCCAGCTGTTGGGGGGCAGCCAGAGATTGGGGGGGGGTGCCAAAGCCAGACCTGCAGCTGGCACTGAACTGGGCCACCCCAGCTCGGTTCCCCTTTTGCTTTCACGCCCCAGATCTCCTTCCAGAGCTGCAAGCTAAGGAACCGCTTGGGCCAGATCTGGTGGTGGGGAGTTACACAGGGGAATGGCCCCTTCTGAAAGGGAACTCTGTGTTCACCCAAACCAAAGCTCCTCCTGCAGGGAACTTGGCTGCAGCCTCCCTCCAGCAGAGACACACTGCGCCTTTCTGGGGCAGAGCTGTTCCAGATGTGGTTTGGGGCCACAGAGAGAGAGAGAGAGAGAGACTTCCCACAATACAGCTGTGTCTGACCAAGGTGCGAAAAGTGTCAGGGACGGGTTTCTTTTGATAAGCAGGAGAGACCACAAGCGGGTATTTCGCCTTCCGCCTCCGCTCAACGCAGGAGCTCCTCCGGGACAGAACCAAGGCAGCAGGCAGGGTAAGTCAGCCAGGCGGTTCATTTATGCCATGAAGGGCGGGTATTGCCAGGGGGCCCTGAGCAGCAATCAAAGGTGGAGCAGAACGAACAGTATTTTAGACAATTATTGGCAGAGTAAGGAAAATATTTCTGTCTCTGACTAGTCACAGCCTATGTTCATGCTAGTTTTCGATCAATAAATAAATCCGTATCACTTGGGCAGGAGTTTTAAATAGCCCTGATTTATAATAAATAAAATATAGTTACTAAACTTTTATGCTACCCAGCTCTCAGCAACACCTGGCAGCTCTGCGCAAGTTGATAAGACTTACAGAAAGCGGTGGTTTTTGATGAAGATAAGTTGAAATGAAACAAAATGAAAGCCTTTTTAAAAAATGAACCAAGTTCTTCCACTGTATTTTCTCTACCTTTTCTCTTTCCCACTAACCGTTCTGACAAAAATTCCCCTCCTACGGCTTCTCGCCACCTGCTGTTACCACCCGACCCCAAAACAGAAGTTATAAGCATAGATTTCAAATTCAATATTTTTCCAGACATTTTAGTGAAGTAGCAACAGTTTCCTTTTTAAGTTTTGGAAAGGCTTTTTTTTAAAAAAAACAAACGAACACCATCCTAATTAGTATTTTAAAAATCTAAAACTTAACTTTGTGGGCACAGACATAAATTTCTCTTAATCCAAACTCTTTTGTATTTTAAAATTAAGATTAAAATTAATTTCGTTTTCAAGGCTAACCCGATACTGCCATTTTTAATCTGCATTTCAGTAGGGTTGAAATGTTCGTTGCACACCGCTCATGCAAACTCTTATTTTCTCCTTTTGATTTATTTCGTGAAATATATTTAATGAAGTATTAGTTTGAATTGCCAGTTAGAAGAACACTGATTTTAATTGCTGGAAGGATATGAAAGCTCTGCTTCCTTAAACTCAGGGCACTTTCAGAATTACTAGAAGCAGCTACATCGCCTGGTGCCCATGAAATGTCTCAAGAG
>NW_015402612.1:0-3686 GCF_001527695.2 Protobothrops mucrosquamatus
TATAGTCTTCCTCTGAAGTGACAGATATTCTTTGTGCTTGATAAATGCCCAAACATTCATACCAAATCATTTATTATGAGCTATACAATTTGGAGCTCTTTCAGGTATGCCTCTTTCTACTTTTTCATAGCATCAAAATGTTTTTGGTGAAGTTAAATGCCTAGACATCCTCTGTTACCTTCCATAAGATAAAAAAAAAACATGCCAATGTTTGGGCCAAAGCAGGCACTCTCTTTGTCCTTGTTATTTCTGCTATTTGTCAAATGTGCCTTACAGCCATCTGCTATCAGCTTTAAGCTACTGGTATAAAAGACAAACTCTGGTAGGAGAAGCCTTCCAGTGATGTGGATGACAGAATGTATCATTGTTTCTTTGGCAAAACAAGTCACACTTGTAGCTGGGGATTAGAAGGCTGTGAGCTTGGTGGTTCAAAGAGCGAAGAAAATAGAAATTGTGTTTTGATACTCTGAACAAGAAAAATGGTTAGTCCTAGTTATTTTTATTCCATATATAGCTATTCATTTACTAATTTCTTTCTAGATGTATCGAAAGCATGATTTATGGATCTGTCATGTCCAGAGATATAATATACACTTTCACAGAGCTTTTTTGAATTGCCATTTATTCCTCAGCTTGATCAAAGTGATCAGACATTTCTTGAATAACTCAGATATAATTGCCCATTTTATTTTTTAATCCTAAATCACAACTAAGTTATATGTTCACTTCTAAAAATCTTTGAGAATAAATATATATTCTATGTATTTACAATTGCTAAACTAAGACTAATATGTACCACTATCTTATTTTACTCATATCCTTTTTACCGCACAATCCTTGTTTACTCATATCTTTACTCACTGCACAATCTTTATTGAAAAAATGTTATTGTATTGCACTGCATAGTATAGTTTAATTCTGAGTACATTGGATAGAATTAGTTTACAATTGGCATTAATATTTTGCCCTATGTGTAGGAAGAAATGAAGATAAATATACTAACATTAGTTTATGTGTATATTATATATTTATGTATTATCATAAGTTTTACCTTTCCCCAAAGACAGTAATGAACACAGGATCAGAGTGTGTGCTCTTTTAAAATAAGGCTCATATATTCAATTTCTACAATCAGCTAGCTCTGATACTGCCTTAGTACTATAAATTGAATCATCTTATCTATAGCTCATCTTATAAAGGAAATGGCAGTTTGTCTGCTTCACTAGTAAGTCAGTTTACCAATAACATAATAGGACCTTAAAAGTCTCCAAAAATGGATAGCTGGTGACTTGCTGAAAATATAATAAATGCACAAAAATTGTAATTAGTATATCAAGAGGAAAAACATAGGGCAGCACCTCTGCCCTTACAATTTCCCTGTTATTTACCAGAATTGATAATTTAGCTTCCTTGTCGATTATTATAACATGGGTCCCAGATGGGCTGATGATATGACTGATTTTTTTTGCTAAGTCAATAAATGTATCTTTAAACATGTCAGAAAGATTAGCGTAACTAGATCCAAGAGTTTCAGTTTTTTGTAAAATGCCTATCAAGTCTCCTCTGCTTGTACTTTCCAAATATATAAGAATTCACACACCTATTATATGATAAGTCATATGTCCTCTCCTTGTTGAGATAAGAACAAAATATGCTCTGATGCAATTTATGAACTTTACAGAAAACATTATTGAAATGACATTTATAGAGAATGGGAGAACTCTGTGCACTGACAAATAGATTACCAGGACCTTTGCTGGGAATTGTTAAGTTTTCCCTCTTAATTATTTTATTTATGCAAGATTCTATCCAGTTTTGCTTGGGAGAGAATTAAAAAAAGAGAGACAGTGGTATTATAGGTGGTGCAATGTTAATGAGATGCTGTTGCTGTTCCTTGAACTAATTCAGAAGCCAGAGCAAAGGGAATTATGACTTGAAGAGTTTATGAGGCTTGACAAAAACTGACTGTGCTAGGGTACAGGAGGAGGAGGAGGCATCAGTCAGGCTGAGTCCAGTCTCCATAGTAACAAGTTGAGAGGGCCCAGGACTGGAATTGCAGTGCTGGAATGTGAGATGCATCAGCAAATCTGTGTGTGAAAAATAGAACAGAAGCTGAACATTGTGGTTTAGAAGAACTGGAGCCAAATTAATAGACGATAACTCAGAAATATAAAAATATTCACACTGTATTTTGATATGAATGTGCAGAAGACAATGGACACTCCTCTCATCCTTATAAATACATGTTTTTATACAGCTATATTTTTCTTTAAGCAATTCTAGTAGTACACATTTTAAAAACGTGTATATATTCAAAATCCATGATGTGCTGAGTATTTTTAAAAAATTTATTTAAAGGGCCTTGAATTCAAAGTTTTGATTTGAAAACCTGCATATAATGAAAAGTCAGAATCATGTGGTAGTTAAGATGTCGGACCTGAAATGTAAAGGCCAGGTCAAGTCTGTCCTCAGTGGTGAAAAAGCATTGGACGATGTGGGCCAGTTGTTCTCTTCCAACCTTTTCCACAAAATTTGAAAAGAGAAAAATGGGAGAAGGAAACATTATGAATTCAACACACTAATTTCATGGTGAAATGAAAAATATAAATCCAGTAAATAAATAATAAATAATAAGCAAAAACATACACGCGCACACACACAAAGATTAGAACTGAGTTTGATTGCCCTAAATTACAAGTTATCTTGGTCAACTGAACAAATAACATGTGTAAAATCAAGCAGTAAAACAATCTGTCTAGGCTATTGATAAATGAATACTATGGCAGAGTAAGTAAAGAAGTTGTGGTCTTTAATAACACAACTGATAAGACAATTATAATTAAAGTTATTAAAATGACACTTAATAAATAGTATGAAATAGATGCAATGAAATGCATTTATTAGCTTCCATGCAGCAGACATGGAATTTCTATGTGATAGAAAATAGTACATTATTAATGTTTGTGCTACAAAATATTTGAGATTCTTTGTCATTTTGGCTAAAACATGTTCATGAAACTATATATGAAGTTTTACTAGCCACTTAAACTATTGAGCAAGTTATAAATTGCCCAAATTTGAAATCCAGGCCCATGGATAATTCACGTTCTTCCAAACAAATGCTACATCAAAATTGCAATTGAACACAATCTTTAATGCAGTTTATGCCAAAATGTGTACATCACTTGGACAACAACAGTATAAGTTGAAAAAGACACTGATGAGTGGAATGTATTTTGTCCTTTCCAGTGTACTTTGTCCATAGAAGCGGGAGACTATGATAAATTTAAATTAATAATAGTTTCATTATACAACCGTATAGTTGCAAATTCAAACTTACCATATTTCTATCAATAAATGAAAAGACATTAAAGCAAAATGAAGTCAGTTGCTCTTTCTTATTTTTAACTACTCTTTCATACAGAATCATAAAGACCAAGTTCATATAATTGCCAGAAGTAATTCAACGGTTGCTGGAATTGGGTAAGTCTAGTTTAACGAAGAGAAGGATGAGGGGGGACATGATAGCAGTGTTCCAATATCTCAGGGGCTGCCACAAAGAAGAGGGAGTCAAGCTATTCTCCAAGGCGCCTGAAGGCAGGACGAGAAGCAATGGGTGGAAACTGATCAAGGAGAGAAGCAACTTAGAACTAAGGAGAAACTTCCTGAATGTTAGAACAATTAAC
>NW_015402613.1:0-3686 GCF_001527695.2 Protobothrops mucrosquamatus
ACAGGTATAGTATAGGGGGTACCTTGCTCAATAGTAGTAACTGTGAGAGGGACCTCGGAGTCCTAGTGGACAATCACTTAAATATGAGCCAGCAGTGTGCTGCAGCTGCCAAAAAAGCCAACACAGTGCTGGGCTGCATTAACAGAGGGATAGAATCAAGATCACGTGAAGTATTAATACCACTTTACAATGCCTTAGTAAGGCTACACTAGGAATACTGCATCCAGTTTTGGTCACCACGATGTAAAAAAGATGCTGAGACTCTGGAAAGAGTATAGAGAAGAGCAACAAAGATGATTGGGGGACTGGAGGCTAGAACATACAGGGAATGGTTGCTGGAATTGGGTATGTCTAGTTTAACGAAGAGAAGGACGAGGGGGGACATGATAGCAGTGTTCCAATATCTCAGGGGCTGCCACAAAGAAGAGGGAGTCAAGCTATTTTCCAAGGCGCCTGAAGGCAGGACAAGAAGCAATGGATGGAAACTGATCAAGGAGAGAAGCAACTTAGAACTAAGGAGAAACTTCTTGACAGTTAGAACAATTAACCAATGGAACAACCTGCCTCCAGAAGCGGTGAATGCTCCAACACAGGAAGTTTTTAAGAAGAGGCTGGATAGCCATTTGTCTGAAATGGTGTAGGGTTTCTGCCTGAGCAGGGGGTTGGACTCAATGACCTCCAAGGTCCCTTCCAACTTTATTATTATTATTATATAATTAACTTTCAGATTGCTAACTGGTGTAGTAGCTGATGCAATCCAACAACATTTAGCTGAAAACAAGCTCTTTCCACCTGAACAGAAAGAAAACTGCCCCAAAAGCAGAGGAACAAAAAATCAGCTCCTAATTGATTTTGAAAAACTGTAGAGAAGGAAGATCAACTTTATCCCACCTTTATATATAAAATGTGTGTGTGTGTGTGTGTATGACTCAAGGCAGCAAACATACTTAATGTCCTCCTTGTCCTATTTTCCCCACAACCACCCTGTGAGGTGGATTGGGCTGAGAGAGAGCTTTCATCCAGCTTCATTGTGAGTTCCAGTCCCATACCTAAACTGGGACTGGAACTCACAATTTCCTGTTTTTAGGTCAGCACCTTCAACACTATACCAAACTAGCTCTGTGCTATGTTTCATTGAAAGGACTCTCTCCATCTACAGTTAACCAGATTTCAATTACAGTGGATTTCAGGAGGAATGTCCTGCACACACACACACACACACACACACACACACACACACACACACTTAATATCCAATCCATAGGGCAGAACTATTATTTTCTTCTATTGATATCTTCATCCTGTGCATAATCAATTGAAAGTAAGTTTCATTGCTGAGGTTACACATTATAGACTAATCCAGAGATAGAAAACAGGCCATTTCCCCACCCTCAATACATTGGAAGCACAAAGGTGACAACTGGGGTGGGTGCGTGGAGGGTTTGTTTGGAGGAGGTAATAACCAGCATTCAAATTTTTAATAGCCAGAAATGAGAAATGCGTGGGAAGAAATTTGCTCTCTCTTCTCCCCCCCCCCCCCCGGCTCAGGCTGTTCCTCAACTGTGTCCCCAAGTTCTCAAAAAATGCATTGTTGAAATTTGGTGTCAAAATGGTCAAATTTTGGTGATGCCTTTAATCTGCCTAGGAAAGAAGGGATTGTATTTTTGAGCATGGGAACTGGAGGAGCCACAAACTTTCCAAATTCAGTGATTGATTCTAAGGTGCAGATAACAAGTACTTAGTACTTAGTACTTAGCGCCATGGCTTGATTCTTGACGATTTGGAAGAAAACATTAAACTTTATTGCTTAGGTGATGCCATTTTACAGAGGAGGTGCTTTTCCTTGTTTGTTTCTTTTGCCATTTTATTCTCCTTCAAATAATACTCCAAGCCATCTATCTATTTGTATCCTGTTATCTACCTTCTCTGTTTATTTATTTTTTAAAATTTAGGATAGTATAGTATTCATGAAATATAGTACACTATGTCACAAAATACTAAGCAATGTACTTAGAATGTCTTTGCCTATGTCCCTCAGCTGCAATAAAAACTCAAAGAGTGCCACATTTTTATACTGTAAACTGAAGTGTCCCATAATCCATTTAATCCAATAGCATCTGGTAAAGGAGACTTTAATCTACAAAATAAAATGTTGTAATATGGAATAGTACCTCCAGCCTCACCTGAAGAATCCAACCCTGTTTGTATAGCAATGTAATAACTGCTTCTCAGTTGTTGCTGTTTGGTAAAAAGTAGCCCTCTCGTAGCTTTCATAGACTCAGTAGTACAGTGCTTGTCTTCTGTGTGGGAATGTATTTTCATTTCATGAATTCATTAACCACTAGGGGGCACTGAAAATCTCCCAAATAATTATTTTGAGTGCACAAAGAAGGTTGTTAATGTTTTAGCCAGAAAAGATATCATCACAATTTTGGTTAAGGAAATAGAAAAAAAAATTACATGAAATCATAGAAGGAGAAATTAGGCACAACTACAAAAGTAGATAATGTAATATGACTTAAAGAGGATGGATACATGTATATGCATACGTGCAGTGATGGCAAACCTTTTAGAGACCGAGTGCCCAAGCTGCAACCCAAAACCCACTTATTTATCGCAAAGTGCCAGGGCCACATCAGCATTGTGGTGCCCTCAGGGGGGGGCAGGGAGGCACCTCTGAGTGCCGCCTCTGGCACACAAAAAACGGGGGTGCAAAAATGGGCCACTGTGCTGCAAGGCGCAAAAATGGCCACCGCCGGGCCGCAGGGTGCTGCACCATGCAAGAATAGGGCAGGGCTCGTGAATATCACGCAGGCACTAGCCCCACCCCATTTGCAGCGCATGTGTGCTTGCGACCCCGTGCACATGCACGCATGTAAAATGCTTCCACCTCCCTTTTCTTCCAGTCAACTAATCGACAATGGTTGGTGACTTCTGCTCTACTACCTCTACTCGAGCTTGCTAGTCGGCCGCTTTGCCTCCTTTGTGCTGGGTGGGGCACCTGCTTCGGGTGGCAGTGGCGGCCTGATGTACCTGCTGCTGGCAGCGGTGGTGCGCGTCCCAACAGAGAGGGCTCCGAGTGCCGCCTCTGGCACGTGTGCCATAGGTTTGCCATCACTGCATATGTGTATGTGTGTATATGTATATATGATTTGCACACACACACACACACACACACACACAGAGAGAGAGAGAGAGAGAGAGAGAGAGAGAGAGAGAGAGAGAGAGAGAGAGAGAGAGAGAGAGAGGAAGAAACTTGATAATAATTTATCAGGATCCAGGAAGGGATTTCGCATTGCCCCCTGCTACAAACTGCTAGCATCTTCCCATGTTATTTTAGAATAGAAGTCTGAGATCTTTATGATACCAGGCATGTGATCCTTCCCTATGAAAGATGGAAGGTTACATTTATCAAAGCAGACATCATCTTAGAAATGACCTTGATGTCCCCTTTCTTTTATTCCTACCTTTTTAAAAAAAACAAAAAACACACACACACACACAAAAGAAAAAGTCATTTCACAAAAAGAAATGAACTCTAGATGTATTATAGTGAGTAAAATAAACTAAAATAAAAAAACACCAATACAGGACCCATATAAAGTCAATTCAGTTCTGAAGCTTATGATTAAATCTAAAATGATATAAAAAAGATATTTTCACCTTTTTTTTTAGAACACAGAAAC
>NW_015402613.1:11971-13867 GCF_001527695.2 Protobothrops mucrosquamatus
TCTGACGTTTTCCTCAGTGGGGCTTTGTCTGAGTTGCTGTGTCCTTGGCCGGATTCTGCTGCTCCACCATTTTTGTGCGCTGTGTGTTTTTCCAAGTAGTTCAGCATTTCACTTAGAACAGTTTGGAAAGTGCTTAGGGCAGCACAAATTGCAGGAGTTCCAAAGCCATGAGTAATCAAACTGTAAAGCAGGCAAAAAAGAGAAAAATAGGAAGAGTTTACTATATGTATATATGTGCGCATATTTCATATATGTATCCTGTGTGTGTGAGTATAATGTATATAAAGATATAGATGAAATGTATATAAAGAATATATATATATATATATATATATATATATATATATATATATATATATATATATATATATATATATATATATATATATAGAGAGAGAGAGAGAGAGAGAGAGAGAGAGTTAGATAGATAGATAGATAGATAGATAGATAGATAGATAGATAGATAAAAAATGTATATAAAGGAGACAGAGAGAGAGATAAACTTGCTACAAAAATATTTATTATATTTATTTATTTACAAATTTATAAATTGCCACCTCCCAACAAACACATCCAGGCAGATATGATGTCAATGGAGGTGCTGTGAACTCCAATGCAATGCAAGTCTGCATAAATGCACACTAAGAAATTCAGCGTAAATTGCATATGGTTACCAATGGACTTACCTCCTCAGACGATAAAGGATACATTTCCATGAAATAAATAATCCCCATCTTCAAAGTGAATGTGTTTTATTTATTTTAGACTTAAAAGGGTGCAAGTGGTAAGTATTTGTGAAATGTATATCGGCCACAGCTGCCGCAGAGTCTTCAGGCAGGAGCTGTGAGCCCAAGAGAAACCCCAGCTGATGCACCAACTCTGATTTAGGGAGTGTAACCTCAGCCAGAGTTGTCAAAGCACTAGGTGCTAGGGGTAGAGGTGGGGCTCCTAGGGCCCACAGCCAATCAACCTTGTCAGGGTTAAGCCAAGGCTGTTTCTTCCCCATTCAGCCACCAGGTACTGGGAAAGCAGCACTGAGATGGTCAAACAGTGAAATGTACAATTTACTATCATTAGCATAATGGTGATACTTGATCCTAAGCACATGTTGACCTCTTCATAAACTCACCACTACCATGAGGTCCTTGCCTGCCTTTGAAACAGCTTGTAAACCAAAGTAACTAATTAATTGACGGTGATGACAAAAATGATCTAAAAATTAACGTAATAAAATAGTACAGGAATAGTAACCAGGGGGGGAGGAGTGAACATCTCGGCGACACAACGTATTCCTTGGGGGCTCCTTAGGAATCGTTGCTTTTCAGCTGTTTGGGGAGGTCTGCCTAGTCCTAGACAGACCAGAGCTGTTCTGTAGGGACAGTGAAGAAGGGAAGGATAGTTTGGCAGCACAGGAGGTATCGCAATCTCCTGGAGAGCCGAACGGAAGCTTCCCAGACCAGCAGCTGTAAGACAGCCATTGCGAGCTGTCACAAGCCAGCGTTTGCTTCCAAGAATCAGAAAGTAAAATTGGAGGATCGCCTGGGTGAGCTGATAAAGAGTTTGTAAAAAGGAGGAAAACTTTCTCTCTTAAATGCTGGAAATGCTGAGAGGTGAATAAGAAGAATTTGAAGCCGTGGAGAAAAGGGGGGAGGAGCAGACCCTTAAGCTGCTCCTGTTTCCTCCTCTGGAATTTCAGGGGCGAAAAAAAGCTGAAGGCAATAAATCAATAAATCAGTGTAAAGACTGGGGAATTTAAAAAGCCTACTGGAAACAATTGGACTAATAGAACTGAGTTGAGAGTAAATAACTGTTGGAGATTGTTTGCTTTTTCCTTTAAGTGAGTTGCTGTTTTTTCTTCAGCTTCCTTCTAAAGCAGAAGACTAAGTGACCTTGAAC
>NW_015402614.1:0-3685 GCF_001527695.2 Protobothrops mucrosquamatus
GGAAGGAGAGGACCACATAGGTTCCCATGAAATCTACTACTTCTCCTGCTCTTTTCTACGTATGTATATCTATAACTCTCTATCTCTATATCTACGGAAGAAAATTTGCAAAATCATCACATTTCAGATTATATTCCTGCCCAAGAATTCAGGTGAAACATTTTTTATAAGATTTCAGGCAAGTATTCCAAAATCTCACAAACTGAAATCTCATGAAGTGAGATTTCTTTTGTTCAGGGAACATCATGCAAAATCATATACTCAGTAAACGAAAACTTTGCCAACCACTGACATACATGAAAGAACTCAGACTATTATTTTAACATGATATCATATTAAGGTAATATGAGTTCCAGATCTGAATTTAAACTTCCTGCTTACAAAAAAAAAAGCTTATTTGTTATCGTTGTGCTATCCCAGCCAACTTACTTAGAATAGAATAGAGCTGGAAGGGACCTTGGAGGTCTTCTAGTCCAGCCTCCCTGCTCAAGCAGGAGAACCTATACCATCTCAGACAAGTGGCTGTCCAGTCTCTTCTTAAAAACCTCCAGTGATGGAGCAGCCATGATTTCTGAAGGCAAGCTGTTCCACTAGTTAATTGTCCTCACTGTCAGGAAGTTTCTCCTTAATTCCAGGTTGCTTCTCTCTTTGATCAGTTTCCAACCATTATTTCTTCTTCTGCTCTCTGATGCTTTGGAGAATAATATGACCCCCTCTTCTTTGTGGCAGCTCCTCAAATACTGGAATACTGCTATCATGTCTCCCCTATTTCTTCTTTTCTTTAGACTAGCCCAGGCATGTCAAACTCATGAGGTCACATGATGTCGCGCAACGTATTGGATCGGTTTAGCCACTGCCGGCAATGGGTTGGGTGCGGCTTCCACATGACGCGTCCGGCCCACGGGCTGGCAGTTTGACACCCCTGGACTAGCCAAACCCAAGTCCTGCAGCTGTTCTTCATATGTTTTAGTCTCCAGGCCTTTGATCATCTTAGTTACTCTTCTCTGAATTTTTTCCAAACTCTCAACATCTTTTTTGTAATATGGTGACGAAAATTGGTTGCAGTATTCCAGGTGTGGTCTTACTAGGGTTTTATAAAGTGGTACTAATACTTTGCGTAATCTTGATACTATGCCTCTGTTTATACAACCCAGAATTGTATTAGCTTTTTTGACTGCTGTTGCATACTGCTGGCTTATAGTGAAGTGATCGTCCACTAGGACTCCAAGGTCCCTCTCACAGTTACTGTTTTTGAGCCAGGTCTCGCCTAATCTGTACTTGTACCTTTGATTTTTCCTGCCTAAATGTAAAACTTTGCTTTTCTCGACATTAAAACTCATTTTGTTGGATAGGGGCCATTGTTCAAGTTTGTCAAGATCTTTTTGGATCCTGAGTTTGCCTTCTGGGATGTTGGCTACTCCTGCCAGTTTAGTGTCATCTGCAAATTTGATAGACTTTTGTAAAAATAAATGAACATTATAGATAGTTCTACAAAAATGATATAATTTCAGAGCTTTTGTTGCCTATTCTCACAAAATTACAGAGACAAGTCAATAAATTAAAAAGTCCTCCAGATATGTGGCACTCCTTAGATCTTTTAAGTATTGGCAATTATTTCACAACAAAATGGAACCCAGGAAACTCAGAGTTAAATTAGTCATCCCAATCAGTGAAGAAAAGGAAAGAGAGAAATCACAAATTGTTCCTGAATATTCCACTTCCCACAGCAGAAAAGGCTTAAACACCTCTAATAAATTACTAACTCCAGTTTATTCTATTTGCTCTAATTGAGATAACTAAGCATGTTCTCCGTCTTTGCAGCAGATCAATAAACAAGCAAGTACAACTATTTGGGACCCAACTAGATGTGATGTAGAAGAACTGTGATTATATCTCTCAATGTATTTTTCCCCTTTGCTTAAAAGCAGCAATGAGAAGGGAGCTTTAGATCAATGCAAAGGAATATTACCTTTTCACCTTGTATTGTTTACCTCTTTTAAATTGTCTTGGATGTACAACCCTTCCACATCCCCCCCACCTTTATTAGCAGCAGAAGGATATCAAGACATATGCCGTCTGCTTACCTTGCAATACAAACAGCTGTGGGGAAAATTAGAGTAACGTAGTGGTGAACCCCTATTTTGATCTCCTTCAGGAGCTGTAAAAACGAAGGGACAATTAGGCTAGTTTTCAATAGGAGAAAAACAGGTGAAAAGTGAATGCAAATCTTACCAGCATCTACATTGCTCTGCTCTGCTAATGTTTCAAAACTCAAAATTCCATTTGGACTAACATATGCACTTTTAAGCTAGAGAAGATCCTTGTGAAAGCAATGGCATATCTCTTGTGCTTGATCCTAACAAGCCTTGCTTATTTTTAGCCAAATGCAGTCCATAAACCAAGCCTCTGGGTTATGCAAACCACATTTTAGAACTTAATGCATATGTGAATCTAGATAATGACCTTTAGTAAAACAAATCATGTGTTTAGCACAAACTGCACTCAAAGAATTAGTTAGCTTCCCAGCTGTGTCTCCCTGTTTCCCATAAGGGGGAACATTTAAAACAGCTTTTTCTGTCTGGCTCCCTCTCCAAATATAGCCAAGGTAATCTACACTTAACAATTAGCTACATTCTCCCCATTAATATCCTCCCTTTTGGCCTTAGTTTTCAGTAGTTTTGCCCAGGTTTTTCTCACCTCTGTGACCCACTGGAGTACATGCCTTTGACGAAAGAGTCAATTGCTGCTGTTTCTACTTTTAGCAGCTGGCACTTAATTTTAGTTCTTTGAGTTTTGCTTTAAGTACATCACATCAGACATAATGTATTCATTACCCTCCCTAAATGGTGAATGATGAACCAGCATATTGGTTTGTTAAATTAGGGGATTGTTATGAAAGTGTGTGTGTGTGTGTGTGTGTTTAAAATAACTAAAATAGACTTCTTTTTATGATTGCATAGGGAGTTTATCATGTGCTGGCCAGCTGTATTAGTCTAAATAATAATGTTAATTGTCTCTAAAGCCATTAGATTTTTGCCTAGGAAGCTATTATGTTTAAAGTATAACATTTTGAAATATTTCCAACTATCAATGTAGTTTGCTCCAGCATTCCTGAAATGCCATTTCTTGAACATTTCCTGAAATTTCAGCTGGGTGCTGCCAACAACCCAAATCATCTATCTGGATATGAATGAGTTATATTAAGCCAGTCTTGGAGAACGCAATAAGGCTGTCCTTCTTCTATCTATAGGCTATACTAGATAAGACTCCTGTGTCCAAAATAAATTATGTACCTATGTTACAATCAGAAATAAAGAAAATTCAGCATCAGAACCAGGGGTTATATTAGTAGCAGGCATAAAGGTTACGGGGAAATCAAATGGAAACAATATTCATGTGATATTGATAGATGTATGAAATTTGATATGATATATGGATAGACAGACAGACAGACAGACAGACAGACAGACAGACAGACAGATAGATAGATAGATAGATATGGATGATTTATGTAGATTAGTGTTTCTCAAACTCAGCAACTTTAAGATGAGTGGACTTCAACTCCCAGAATTCCCCAGCAGCAAGTTTTAGAAACACCACAAAAGATCAACAAGGATATCTGATATAGTAATAGCAAGAATGAAATTATTTCTTCTCTCAGTTATACACACACAAAATTTCAGTG
>NW_015402615.1:0-3684 GCF_001527695.2 Protobothrops mucrosquamatus
CTCTAAGGACCTTGTCCACTTCCTTAGATCCAACAGATTTATTTATTTATTTATTTATTATTTAAATTTATATACCGCCCTATCTCCCTTACGGGACTCAGGGCGGTGAACAGGCAATAATAAAAATCACAATAAATATTGAATAAAAAGCCTGCTCTAAAATACCCCATATAAAACCCCTAGCAAAGCCCAATCAAAACGACGCCAGGCCGGCCGCATGGAATAGATGGGTTTTCAAGGCTCGGCGGAAGAGGCACTGGTCCGTAGTTTGGGGGGTAGGTCATTCCAGAAGGCAGGAGCTGCCACAGAGAAGGCTCTCCCCCTGGGGGTCACCAGCTGGCATTGACTGGCCGACGGCACCCTAAGGAGGCCCTCTCTGTGGGAGCGGACTGGTCGAAGGGAGATATTTGGTAGGAGGCGGTCTTGCAAATACCTAGGTCCATTGCCATGGAGCGCTTTAAAAATTGTTACTAACACCTGTTACCAGATAACAGGGCAAGATTCATACTAGGCATTTCCACTGGACCTTCAACAAAGCCAACATCCAACTGAGAATGAATCTAAGAAATTTCAGTCAACAAATGCTGGGAAAATTCACCCGCGCCCCCGTGCAAAAGATTCTTTGAGCCATCCTTCCCAGGAGGGCTTGGATCACCTGAAACTGGGCTATGGAATGGCTATCTCTGGATGCAATAAAAACTCCAGATAGAATTTTATCTTATCTATATTCTATTCAAAAGTCTTCCTAATATACTGATACACGTTTTCCACTTTTAAGAAGAGTTTTAGAATCTTCCCCATCCAATTATTGCAAGGACGCTCACAAAGCATCCAGATAAAGCCAAGCAAACTCAATCAGCTACTCAGTCATGGTGGAAGGAGCTTTGAAAGCTTTGCATTCTTTGAGATGTTTTAAAGACACTTGAAGACTTCCTGAAGCAAGTACTCCCTTGAAACTCTTCACCGCTCAAAAAAAATAAACTAAATAATTACAGTTCACTTTTTTTCCAGTGATCAAATATTTAGAATCTGTACACTATAATCCTGTATGCTGTGTTTAGCCTGAAATTCCGCACACAAATTCCTGGGCCATATGTGCTCATGAAAAGAGTATTTCTGGACTAAAAATATAGGACAGGATGGATGATATCTGCAAATCACAGGCTGCATTTGTATTTGATAATGAATGGGCTGAATAATATTTGTCAGCCTTGAGAACGTTAAGATGTGTGGACTTCAACTTCTAGAATTTCTCAGCCAGCAAACTGAGGATAGGACATGGATAGGATATGGATAAGGGCTCTCCATAATAACATGTCAATAGGCTTCATTACACACACACACACACACACACACAGAGAGAGAGAGAGAGAGAGAGAGAGAGAGAGAGAGAGAGAGAGAGAGAGAGAGAGAGAGAGAGAGAGAGAGAGACTTCTTTATTGTTTCATAAATAAGGTTTCCCTGTGAAATATTCAGGGAAGTAGTGCTGAGATCAGAAGAGAGCAGTGCCAGCAGGAGACTGAATTTCTGTTAGTCAATTCTACTAATATGATCGAAGGAGAAATAAATCAAAGCATAATCCACAGGATATGAGGTCAGGTGAACTTCTGCAGTTGTGAAAGTCATCCATTCACCTAGAAGGAACTCCAGAATGAAACTTAGAAGAAAGCACTTCTTGTCAGCCCTCCTATCATTACACTTCTGCATTTATTTGGACAGTATATGAGTTTTGGTCCTAAGCGTTACTGGTTCAGTGCTGTTGGAAATTCAAATGATCACTGAGTGAGTGGCCATTAACTGAGGCCCACTTGTAGTAATTCTGTAATTCTGTAAGTATTGATGAAGTGATTCTTGGTAGAATTCAGGTTGCTGCCATCCCCCCCCCCCCGTTTTCCATTTCCGGGAATTTTTGAAGACTGAATTATTCCAGAGTTCTGGTATGCTCAGGATCACTTAACTTATGTGATCTTTATGATTTTAAGTGTTTGTTTTAGCTTACTGTAGATGTTTTAATTTTGAGTGCCTTGTTTATTGTTGCATTTAATTACTTTAAACCTCTAAGAGTCTGATTGATTGAGGCGGGTATAAATGTGATAAGTAAATAAACAAATGTTTGAAATGTCAAGCCAGGAAGGACAAGAAATTAGCGAAAAAAGAAAAGGGACAGAGTTTTAAGAAGATAATTGAAAACAGGAAAATTTACAACTAGGAAAGTGATAATGGTAAACAGTTCAATGAAGGTGTCAATGCAGTGTGCATCTGCTGCAGAAAAGGCCAACAACATATTAAGGATAATAAGAAATGGTATTGAAAACAGAGATGCTAATATCTAAATCAATGGAATATTTTGTGCGGTTCTGGTTGCCACATTTTGAAAAGTTTATAGCGGAGCCAAAGAAAGTTCAGAGAAGTTCAGTTAAAATGATCAAGGGGCTGGAGTAGCTTCTCGAACCAGAAAGATTATGACATTTGGGGCTTTTTAATATAGAAAAAAGGCAAATGAATGGTTGATGCATACAAAATTATGCATGGAGAAAGCAGACAATGAAAAGCTATTTTCTCCTTTCCAAAATTCCAGAGCTCATCTGATTCAATGAAATTGAATCTTGGAAGAATTAGGATAGGCAAAAGGATTTAAGAACAAAAAACAAAAAAAAACAATCTGTAATTCAATTTTCCAATTTCCTACCAGCAGATGTAGTGCTGGTTACCAGTTTGGTTGGCTCCAAAAAGGGTTGGACCAATTCATGGAGGACTTGGGGAGCAATGGCTATTAGCCTCAATGGCAGTGTGGCTACCTCTGAAGACCATCTGCTGGGAGGCTAGTGGGTTACCTTGTGTAGTTGGTTGGTCACTGTGAGAACAAGCTGCTGGACAGAATGGGCCAGGGGTTTGATCAAACATATTCTTATGTACTGAAAAGTAATTATGGAAGAGCTGTAAGAGAGCTTGTTTATTTATTTATGTGAATTAAAGGTTCAATTTTAGTAACCATTATTAATTAAAGATCAAAAGAAGATGGAAAAGTTATACTGAAACTCTACAAATGGATTATAGAATGACAGACCATTTGTTCAAACAGAAAGGATCTAATTCTACTAGGAAGCAAGGTATAAGAAGCAATAGAATAGCTATCCAAAGAAAAACGCCAGGCACAAATGAAATGCCCATTAACTGTTTAGTCTGTAGGAGAAGAGACACTTAAAAATGCTGTTCTAGATAAACAGTAGAATAAGAGAACTGCAAAAGAATATACACATTACTGAACCATTGAATCATTCCTCATACAAATAGAGTTTAGTTTGAAAACTTACCAAGTAGAACACAGCTGTATATGGAAAGAGAGAGAGAAATACCAACAATATGTGGTAATCTGATAGTAAAACAAGACAAATTGATGGAGGGAGATCAAAACATGAAATAAGAATGAATTTTCTGCCCATGAGAGCAATGAAATAGTCAAAGGCTTGTCTTCTGGAGTTGTGAGTGTGCCATCACTGGAGGTTTTCAAGCAATGATTGAAATATTTGTCTGGGATGGTTTGTGAATACCTGTCCTGGGCAGATGGATTACACTAGAAGATTTCCTAGGTCACTTGGACCATATGATTCCATGATTGTATAAAAAGGCAGGTTTCTATAAAGGCAAATGGTCATGAGATCAGATAGTGAAAAATAAATAAGT
>NW_015402616.1:0-3684 GCF_001527695.2 Protobothrops mucrosquamatus
GACAAAGGCCACTCTTTTGAAGACAGCAAAGACCTCATTTTGGACAAAAAGGACCGCTGGTTTGAAAGAGGGTCAAAGAGGCCATCTATGTCAAAATTCAACAGCCTTTTCTCAACAGAGGTGGAGGGATACAATATCATATATCTCCAATCTACAACACAGTCCTTTCAGCAGTTCTAAGAAGGCTCCACACCCATTTGCACTACTCAGGTGACCCTGACAACCCAGATAAATCCCCAAATGGCCTCAACGACTCTCTAAAAGAATGCAAATGACCAGCTGTCTGCAAGGAGTATAAAAATCCTTCCAATCCCCATCATCCAGTCAGAGCTGAAGAAGCTTCTTGGATGAGAAGTGAAACATCTTCAAACAAAAACAAGAAAGTCCAGTTGTCTTGTGAAAAAGCACCTTTTGGAATTTTTGTGTGTTTGTTTGTTCTGCTAATGGTTCTTGCATACCAACAGCCCTCCTTTTTTCTACATATATTCATACTATTCTGATTTATTCTTGTTTAAAAAATACATGCAAATTCAATATTAAAAAACTTTAATATTAGATTATTCTGATTACCATATGTGCTCTGGAGCCAGCAAATCACAATATAAAGACTTGGTTCATGGCCAAAACATTACAAACGTATGATCTGAAACAGAAATGTCTGTTAGAATTTGACAACTAGATAAAAATTGAGGAGATGCAAACTACATATATGGCTGCAAATAAACTGCTTCAGATGTGGAAGAACTATTCCTATAAAATGATTGTGAATGGTTGTGGAAATGCTTGATATTTATTACATTAGTTGGAATTTGGGGGAAAGATTGCATCATAAATTATGCATCAGGGAGGTTTCACCTAAATACATCTCTCCCAACCCACTGTTGGTCTGAAAGATCAAAGCAAACTGGGTAAATGTATCCTGACATGTAAATTATGGTGTACAATAAGTTTTTATAACCTTTGTGGAGTGGAATATGATGGCATTTCTATATTGTAATTTCCCAAATTTTTCACTTGGAGATATTTTTTACACTTACACCAAAGACATATTTATTGCTGAATTACTATTTGAGGTAGTATTAGGTGTAATATATGTTTATGGATGGATAGATGGCGGCTGTGTCTGATAAGTCAGACATTCTACTGACATGACCAGCTGAGTATTTTAGCTTCATCCATTGATACTATTAGAAATAATTTTCTAAGATCTCACTTAAAGTAAAAAGCTACAGTAAACTATAGGATTGAGAAAAATATTGAATCAGTTAATGTTTATATGCACATCAAATCATTTCCAAAACGAAAAGGAGATTTTCATGTTAAAGGCTAAACTGTGTAATGATTAATTGTATGGTAGCATGAGAAAATAATGCGGTTTCTTGTAGGTACTTCTGCATATATGTAGGGACAATGGGTTAGGATGATTTCACTGGAAGCCTATCATGTGAGTTTGAACTAATATGGAGACACAAAGCCAGATCCTAGTGGAAAAAGTTTACTTTCCTGAATTAGGAATGTAGACGACATTTTAAATGAGGGTGCCCACAGTATTAGTCCTACCTATAAATGTGCACAATCTCATTTCTGCGCTGGCCTTTATCTCTAGGTTTTCGGTTGAGTAAATGATTTTCTAACATGAATAGGTAAACTTTCTGGAGGTTGCTCCTTAAGAACTACTATTCTCATTGAGCCAGTTCTGTAAAATAACCCTATAGTTCTTTGACAAATTTAACTTTGCCAAAATTAAAAGAATATATATTAAAAGGCTGCAAGTTATACAGCTTATACTGAAGTCTGGTGTATGATTAAATGAAGTGGAAGGATTTTCAAGTGAAAAAAGAATTCAAATACATTAACTGGGTTTTGTTTAGTATTTAGGAAAAGAAAGCACTGCTCTGACTTGAGCACAAAAAGATAAGAGCCTTGACTTGAAATAGATTAAGAGACATGCGTTGGTTAGAACAAACGGTGTTTGAGACTCTCTCCAAGTGCCGCCAAGTTTAGATTTAAGATTAACAGCAGCAGAATGCTGGAGCGGCTGTTTGTTCTATAGAACAATCACTAATGACATTAAACAGACCGAGGCTTTTTCAACACAATTGTTCAATTGTGATAAACTGATATAAGCCTATAAGAGATTGCAAAAGAAAACTTTTTTAAGTGCTCATATTGAAACTCCTACAATGTCCTCCTGGAGGTGACAATTAGTAGAAATGAGTAGGAGGCTTTCTTCCATGCATTTATTGTTACTGAATATTGGACAAATAAATGCCAAATATACTCTGTAATGATATAATTTCCTGCATGTTTTTAATCCTCTGTCTCTTTTTTTTCTGGGCAAAGGAATCCTGCACTAGGCATTCATAGCGTAACTTAAAAGAGTGTTATCTCTTAGTTCAATTAGACATCAGACATTTACTTTTTGATGCATTGGGAGGCTGATATGGTTTGGGACCACTCGTTTAAATATAAGAGAGCAGAGCTGCATATAGAACTGTATACAGATATCTCTAGCTCTGAAGTCTTAATTGCAAATTCAGATAAAGATTAGAAGGACTGTATCTCTATAGACCAAAAGTATTTGCTAATACCTGAGATATAAACGTGGTTAAATTCAATATTTACTAATTTAGAATTTTGATTAAGCTTTAAAGTATGTGTGTAAGTGCGCATGTTTGTAAAATTCTGTACTGTTAAGCAGAGATGCCAAAGCCATCTTATACATATATAGAATTTAATGAAACCTGAAAGATAGTCCCTGTTTCCACCACTATCCTGGCTTCTGTATAGTGGTATTAAGTTTTTGTTTGTATACATAAACATATTAATGAAAGTATTTTAAGTGCTTTTTACAGAGATGGTTTGTTTTGAAACACAGGCTTTTTCACAGCAGTTTTACACTTCATTGTGTACTATGAAAGACATACTAAGTAGAGGTTGTCAAGTTTCCATCTGAAGTAGACAACTGCTGAGGAATAGACCCATTTATGATGCCATTCAAGCAGGACTAATCTAGAGCAGATATCGTATACATAACTGCTAACTTGTACACATACACTCCTCTAAATAATGTTTTCCCTGTCAAAACAAAGAAAAAATACTGTTTCAAAAAAGAATTCTTTATATACTAATGTTTATGTTTAAAGAACATAGGAAATGAAGAAATATCTCATAAAATTCTCCAAACAGAGGAATGTTCAGCCCATTTTAAAAAAATGGTTTTATTTTTGAACATTTGCCACATAGGTATAGTTTCTATTGCAATGTCCAGTTTCTTTTCTTTGTGTTTAATCATGTGTGAATGCATTTTTATCTTATAGCAGCCATAGCTGGCAAGTGGGAATAACAGAAGAATTAGAAATGGAATAGTTTTCATTCTGTTCTTCTCAAATTCTTGTACAGTCCAACAGTCAGTCCAATAATCTGAAGAGCCAAGCAAACATCTTTTAATGCTTACTCAAACATCTTTAATTCAATAAATGATAGTGGCTCTGTAGTTTCCCTGGAAAATATTGCTTCAGTATTTACAATGGTAATAAACCAAGATTGCATCCTTACTTCACTCTGATGATCTACAGATTTAGCAGGCACTTTGGCAGTAATTAAGAGAAGATGGCAAAATAGTTTCAAAAATCAATGCACTAGGTCAAGATCAAAGGGACAACAACTCCTAACTAGATTAAT
>NW_015402617.1:0-3683 GCF_001527695.2 Protobothrops mucrosquamatus
TAATAATAATAATAATAATAATAATAATAATAATAATAATAATAATAATAATAATAATAATAATAATAATAATAGTAAAATTGGAAGGGACCTTGGAGGTCATCTAGTCCAACCCCCTGCTCAGGCAGGAAACCCTATACCATTTTGGACAAATGGCTGTCCAGTCTCTTCTTAAAAACTTCCAGTGTTGGAGCATTCAGCGCTTCTGGAGGCAGGTGGTTCCACTGGTTAATTGTTCTCACTGTCAGGAAGTTTCTCCTTAGTTCTAGGCTGCTTCTCTCCTTGATGAGTTCAGCCTGTATCTTGAAGAGCTGCAGCACAAAGAGGAGTTCGGGCACCTGCAGCTTTGTCCATCCAGCAAAGCGGGAGCAGAAGGGAGCCCCTGCCTGGCTAGACCCCCCAAACTGCACCTCAGGTTGCTTTCTTTGAGGGACTCCTACCCCCCCCCCCCAGAAAGCGGGCACTGAACTGAATGAATGGCTGGCTGGGTTTAGCTGGCAGCCGAGCCCTGGAATGAGGGGTTCAGGTGAGGCTTTTCTCCCTCGGTTGACCATACAGGTTGTGTGTGCGTCAACAGAGTTTGCTTGGTTGTGATGGAGAGAAGTGGGCCAAGCGCACCGTCTCTTCGCCAAACTCTCGTGGGCTCCTGTTAGGTGCCCATTGCAGAGTGGAAGGGCAGCCTGTGGCTCTTTGCCCTCTGGGCATCTCCATAAGCTGAGAGATGCTGACCGTGGGAAAGCACATGGACGGCCTGCTTGGGTCTCCATGTAAAGTCCTGGGAGGGGCCTGACGTCCCTTCAAGCATCCATTTGAACACAGAGGATCCTGCCAGGAAAGCCTCTTGCCTGCTTCCTTTGCACACACACACACACACACACACACACACACACACACACACACACCCTTAGCCCTGTGATGACATTTGGGCTCCTCTGTGCCCACCTGGGAAGGGGCGTCAGATGGACGGGGGGGGGAGGCAGCCGTGGCTGGGGAGCAGGTGACGGCAGGCAGGTGGGCGGTGCAGGAATCTCCGGCAGGGCCAACAGATGTTGGGTTGTTCATTAGTTTCCTCCTTGAGTGCAACTGACAGCTCCCATCTTCGTCACCTCACCAGCCCTGGGCACTCCCGCCCCCACCTGCCTCCGCAGGACCCCGAAGGTGTCCTTGGACTCTCCCGGGCTGGGCACCCTTCTTCCACGTACTCAAAAGCACCTCAAAAGATGCAAAGAGAGGCAGCGAGAGGGGGGCAGGGAGGACCACCCTCTCTCATTAGTCTGGCACCGTATCATTGTCGTCATTCATCCTTCTAGCCATCGTCCATCCAGTGCAGGATGAAGGGCGTTTCCGCATGTTTCCAACCCATAGGGTGGTCCCGGCCTTTCTTTTGCCAATTGGGCCCGCTGTACTTGCTGATGTTGTTGGTACTTGATGTTCTTGTTGTTGTTTTAGGTTTTTAAGAAGAGACTGGACAGTCGCTTGTCTGAGAGGGTATAGATTCTCCTGCTTGAGCAAGGGGCTGGATTAGAAGACCTCCAAGGTCCCTTCCAGCTCTATTCTGTTCTGTTCTGCTCTGCTCTGTTCTGTATTTTATTATTCTATTCTATTCTATTCTATTCTATTCTATTCTATTCTATTCTACTCCACTCTATTCTATTCTACTCTACTCTACTCTTACTCCTATTCTGTTCCATTCCGTTCCGTTCTGTTCCGTTCCGTTCCGTTCCGTTCCATTCCACTCTATTCTATATTCCATATTCCATATTCCATATTCCATATTCTATATTCTATATTCTATATTCTATATTCTATTCTCTATTCTCTATTCTCTATTCTCTATTCTCTGCTATGCTATGCTATGCTATGCTATGCTATGCTATGCTATACTATGCTATTCCTTTTTTCTATTCTATCCATTTTCTATTCTATTCTATTCTATTCTATTCTATTCTATTCTATTCTAGTCTAGTCTAGTCTAGTCTAGTCTAGTCTAGTCTAGTCTAGTCTAGTCTATAGTTTATAGTCTATAGTCTATAGTCTATACTCTATACTCTATTCTATTCCTTTTTTCTATTCCATTCCATTCCATTCCATTATTATCATCTAGGTCTCTTTCATGGACACTTTTGATCAAGTGGGATCCGTTCTCTGACCACCTTGGTCCACCTGCCCTCAGTCCTTCTTGCTGTGTGACCAGCCCATTTCCATTGACCATCCTTTCACTCTCCTTGATGGCATTTTATACCTTTGTTTGTTCTCTGATCCACCTCCGGGTCTTTCAATCTTGCCTTGTAATGCCGAGCACGGATCTTTCCATGCCACTCGTAGCTTTTGTGTCGGTTGTGAGGTTGGTTGTCCGTGTTTCACCGGCATTTGTTCGATCAGGTAGCACACCCTGATGGGAAACGTTTCTCTTTAGGCATGGGGGGAGGGGAGGCTGCTCTTGGAAATGATGGTTAGTTGCCCGAATGCCTGCCTGGTGCCCTAGATGGAACCGAAAGCTCTTTGAACCAGCCAGGGAAGTTGCAAAAACACCCCCTAAGGTCCTCAACCTTGGCCACTTAAAGTCTTGTGGACTTCAACTCCCAGAATTCCTCAGCCAGCACCTCAACCTTGGCCACTTTAACACTTGTGGACTTCAACTCCCAGAATTCCTCAGCCAGCACCTCAACCTTGGCCCCTTTAAGACTTGTGGACTTCAAGTCCCAGAATTCCTCAACCAGCTTTGCTGACTGAGGAATTCTGGGAGTTGAAGTCCACAGGTCTTAAAGTGGCCAAGGTGGAGGACCCCTGCCCTAAGGGTAGCATGTTGTGCCCAGGTGGCTGCTGGGACTTGAACTTGATTAAATGTTTTGGTAAACCCAGCCATTCTCCCCAACCATTTAACACACAGGCAGTCCTTGACTTACAACCATTCATTTAGTGGCCGTTTGAAGTTATAACAGCGCTAAAAAAAAGTGACCGATGACCGTTTTCCACACTTACGACCGCTGCAGCGTCCCCAGGGTCACGTGATCAAAATTTGGACGCTTGGCGGCTGACTCGTCTTTATGACCGTGTCCGTGTCCCAAGGTCACGTGATCCCCTTTGGCGACACTCTGATGAGCAAAGTCACCTGGGGGGGGGGAAAGCCAGATCCACTTCACAACCGTGTCTCTCATTTAACAACAGGGGTGATTCGCTTGACAAGTGTGGCAAAAAAAGTCGTAAAGTGGGGCAAAACCCACTTAGCAACTGTCTCATTTAGCGACAGAAATTTTGGGTTTCATTGTGGTTGGACGTCAAGGACAAGCGGTCGTTGCAAACTGAATTTTCTTTAGTAAAATTTGTTTCCCCTCCTGTGTGTGCCATGTGGGATTGTGCAGGGCACGCACACACACACACACACACACACACACCAAGATTTGATTTAGAGTCATGTCTGGTCATCTCGATTCCATTGAGCACGGCCGTTGTGTTGGCTACAAACGGCCGGATCCACACGGCTGTTTCCCCTGCAGACACGGAGGCTGTGGCTTGGCGTGATCAGGGCCGGGGTTTCCTGATGGAGATTTGAGGGGCTAATCGGACCCGGGGGTCCTTCTGAGGTCCAGCCCAGGAGACTCTCTGGCCCTCCCACCTGCTGCCCTGCCGGTCAGCCACCAATGTTGCCCACAAGGGCTGCAGTAACCGGACACCCCAGCCTG
>NW_015402618.1:0-3683 GCF_001527695.2 Protobothrops mucrosquamatus
GGAATTCTGGGAATCCACGAGTCATAAAAGAGCCAAGGTTGCCTACCCCTGGTTTAGAAGGAAGTTAAGGTGGACACACGTTTGTGCATTGGAACTCCACATTTGAGCTGGAGAAATGATCCTAGCTCCGGGAACCATTTTTAGCTGGAGAAATAGACCTAGCTCCAGGAACAATGTGGGAATGTGACTAAGTGAAACTGTTTTCAGCTTTGATCTTCCCATTGGAGAACATAAACAGAGGAAACAAACGGGGAGGGAGGAGAAAAAAAACCAAGACAGGCTGGCTCCTGAAAATTAAAATTCTCAGCATCATTGATGGGGCTGAAAAACAAGTTGCTTAATGATGGATGTGTAACAAATAGGCTAGATAAATTACTTTATTCTGTTTATCAACAATGGAAGAATCCAGCTTCCTTCCTTACGGCCTGGATTGGACATGCAGGAAGGAGAACTCAGATGAGTGGGATGGATGGAGGATGGATGGATGGATGGATGGATGGATGGATGGATGGATAGATAGATAGATAGATAGATAGATAGATAGATAAAGAAGGATAGACAGACAGACAGATGAGAGGAGATAGATAGATAGATAGATAGATAGATAGATAGATAGATAGATAGATAGATAGATAGATAGATAGATAGATAGATAGATAAGAAGGATAGATAGACAGACAGACAGATGAGAGGAGATAGATAGATAGATAGATAGATAGATAGATAGATAGATAGATAGATAGATAGATAAAGAAGGATAGATAGACAGACAGATGAGAGGAGATAGATAGATAGATAGATAGATAGATAGATAGATAGATAGATAGATAGATAGATGATAGATAGATAGATAGATAGATAGATAGATAGATAGATAGATAGATAGATAGATAGATAGATAGATAGATAGATAGATAGAGAAGGATAGACAGACAGACAGATGAGAGGAGATAGATAGATAGATAGATAGATGATAGATAGATAGATAGATAGATAGATAGATAGATAGATAGATAGATAGATAGAGACCCATTCAGACAGACAGATGATAGATGATTGATAGACAAAGATGGATGATAGATGGATGCATGAATGGAGACACGTTCAGACAGATAAATGATAGATGATTGATAGACAAACAAAAAAAAGATAATAGATGATGGATGGATGGATGGATAGAGATAGATAAATAGATAGACAGATAGACAGATAGACATGATAATAGATAGATAGGTAAATAGAAAGAGATGATATCTATCTATCTATCTATCTATCTATCTATCTATCTATCTTTCTATCTATCTATCTATCTATCTAGATAGATAGATAGATAGATAGATAGATAGATAGATAGATAGATACCCATTCAGATAGATAGATGATAGATGATTGATAGACAAACATGGATGATAGGTGATGGATGGATGGATGGATGGATGGAGACACATTCAGACAGATAAATGATAGGTGATTGACAAACAAACAAAAGATAATAGATGATGGATGGATAGATAGACAGAGAGGGGGAGAGAGAGAGAGAGAGACTGGATTGTATTGCAGGAACAAGAATTTATGACAAGAATTCTACATGCAAGCCATTCAATGTGTCAAAACTGCAGTCCATTTTCTCCTCTTATTATTTTTAATTTCAAAGGGTGGAGGGCAACCTGTCTCTTTTTCATAATGGGGAGTCTATGTCAGAACGTGATGCAGTCCCGCAGATGCATGAAGAATAGGTGATGTCAGCACAAACGTTCATAATTAACAAACTGCAAATTACTTTCCTGTCCTTCTTTTGTTTCTGTCTTTAAGACAGAATTACCGCGTTGTCTTAATCAAAGAAAGTTACGTGGTTCAGACTTCCTGAGAACTAGGCACGTGAGATTGCCTTTTTTGGGGGTGCCAATTAGCACAGGTCCCTCCCGTGTTTCTACAGGGGGTCCTCGACATCTCCCCCCCCACACACACACACTGATTGTCTGCCTCTTACACCCCACAGGGATCGAATACAATCTTGTGCGCATGCCAATGGCCAGCTGTGATTTCTCTATCCGGCCGTACACGTATGACGATTTTCCGTACGACTACGAGCTGAAGAATTTCAGCCTGGTTGCAGAAGACCTACTAATGAAAGTAAGTTTTATCCAAAAGGGGGGGGGGAGCTGGCAGAGGAAGGGGGGGGACTCAATGGGGGCCTGGATTTTAGGGGCTCTTGGTGGGGGCTTCCACCGAGAAGAGGACTCGGGAATGGAGGCAGAAGTGGCAACGTAGACTCTGTCTCTATCCATCCATCCACTATCTATTATCTTTTGTTTGTTTATCTATCAATCACCTATCATTTATCTGTCTGAATGTGTCTCCATTCATCCATCCATCATCCATCTTTGTTTATCAACTATCTATCTATCTATCTATCTATCTATCTATCTATCTATCTATCTATCTATCTATCTATCTATCTATCTATCTATCTATCTATCTTATTATTCTCTGCTGTCTATTTTTTCTACCATTCTCATCTATATCTGTCTGTCTGTCTGTCTGTCTGTCTGTCTGTCTATCTATCTATCTATCCTATCATTCTCTGCTGTCTATCTTTTCTACCATTCTCATCTATTATCTATATCTATCTATCTATCTATCTATCTATCTATCTATCTATCTATCTATCTATCTATCTATCTATCTATCTATCTATCTATCTATCATCTATCTATCCTATCTTAATCTCTCTCTTTATCCACCATTTATCATCTCTCTCTCTCTCTCTCTCTCTCTCTCTTCTCTCTCTATCAATCTATCATTCCCTTTCCTCTCCCCCCTCCCTTCTTCTCTCCCTCCCTCCCTCTCTCCCTCTTTCTTCTGTTTTCCTACTAGACAGATGTGGCCAGGATAAGTAAAAAAAACAACATCTTTTTTGAGTTCGGTGTAATGATTTTATTTCTGGCCATGTTGCATTTCATGGGAAAACCACCTTTTTTGTTTGTTTGCTTTCCTGAAAAAGAACTGGTTTGGGGGGGGGGTTCTCTGACTGTTTTTGCTTGGAGAATTGGAACAAAGCCATCCCATTCCTCCCCACCCACCCACCCCCAGTCCCAAATCCCACTTTGTCATTTTTCCGAAGAGCATCTGGATCTTCCTCCGGACCCTGGGCGGCCATCGCTGGTCCTCGTTGACCTCTCCTCCCTACACTTTCTCCCCACAGATCCCCATTGTGCATCGGGCCAAGGCTATGTCGAAGAGACCCATCTCCCTTATGGCCAGCCCGTGGACTGCTCCAATTTGGATGAAAAGCAACGAGGACTGGAAAGGGAAGGGCTGGCTGAAAGGGCAAGCGGGCGATGCCTTCCACAAAACTTGGGCTTCTTATTTCGTCAGGTAAAACGGGCAGACAAATGCCTTCGTTTTGGGGGGAACAGCACCCTCTGCTGGCAGCGGAAGGTATATTTCAGCCTGCAAAGTCTGCATGGCTTTTTTTAAATTTAAAAAAAAAAAAAGATTTTGGATGGTTAACACCCAAGAGCTGATATCAGATCGTTCTTGCCGGTTTAAATGTGAACCACGGTGTCTTGTTTCCCTTGGCCCAGATTTCTCGATGCGTACGCCGAGCAGAATTTAACCTTCTGGGCCATCACCGCTCAAAACGAGCCTTCCTCCGGATTTGTGAAAAATTATCCTTTCCA
>NW_015402619.1:0-3683 GCF_001527695.2 Protobothrops mucrosquamatus
TGAGTCTTCAAGCTTTCCTAGCTGTATAGACTGAATCCCATCCTCGTCGCCAGTGTTAAGTCCGGAGAATAATGGCGCTTGAGACGAAGCATTTCTAACAAGTCTTTATTCTCTGCTTCCAATCTACGAACAACCCGAGCAGAGGCACGCAGGCCTCTATTTATACCTTCTGATCCCCGGGCAAGTTCAACCAATCACGGGCGGCAGCAGGGAGGCATCGCTTCCTGGCCCATCCTCGGGCTGTTCCCTAGGCAGCCGAGCTCGCCACGCATCTTCCCGGGCCGGTCCGTGGTGTCCCGGGCGCCTTTCAGCGCCTTCTACTGCCTCCTGCTCCCTTCCCCTCCCTGCCCCTTCGGCACTGTCTGCCTTTCGTTCTCTCTCTCGCTCTCTCCTCATCTGGAGAGAGAGGGGGAGCAGAGGAAAGAGAGAGAAAGAGAGGGTGACTTGTTCGGGCAAAGAACCAGTGGGGGGGGCAAGGCAAGGTAAGTCAAAAGCACTTCATGCTAGCATCTCCCAAACCCTTGTTATCCCTGCCACAGACTCGGCTCATCCACCCTCACTCTCGCCTCTCCTCTCTCTACGGACGAGGCTGCTCGCTTCAAATGGTTGGCTACCGAGGCCCAGGAGCCAGGCAGGTGGACAAGTCTCGACCGCAGCATTTTCTTGCTGCTGTTGTTTTGCGCGCGCACGGCGCTGGCTGGGAACAGAGGCAAGCAAGCTCTATGGTTGGAAGTCCCTGCAGCTTGGGAGCCAGGATCTTCCCCCTCTCAGTCCCAAATCGCAAGCAGGATTCACAACATTGGGATTGGAAGTGAGCTGCGAGGAGATGGTCTGTCTCTGTTCCTCCCCTCCTCTATTCCGCGCCGGCTACTGAGGCTCCCTGCTGGGCGCAGTCGGCCTGAAGTGGAGGAGGGTCAGGGGCCTTTCAAAGCATGACATTGCAACGGAGGGGAGAGCCTTTCAGGAGGGTGCGGATGAACTGTAGCTCTCCAGATATTGCTAACATACAGCGTTTGCCGTCCCTGCAGCAGAATCGATGAGAGGTGCTGGGATTTCTCTTTGTCAGAATGTGGTGAATCCACATTGCCCATCTCTAAGGGAGGAAGTTAAACGATTTGGTAGGTGTACTGGTTCTGTTAGTAAAGGGGGGGGGAGCTGAAGAGAAAAAGAGGGAGGGAGAGAGAAAAGAGAGAAAGAGAAAGAGAGAGAGGAAAGAAAGAGAAAGAGAGGAAAGGAAAGGAAGAAAGAGAAAAGAAAGGGAGAGGAAAGATAAAGAGGGAGAGGGGGAGAGAGAGGAAGAGAAAGAGAGGAAAGAAAGGAAAGAGGAAAGAAAGGAAGAAAGTGGAAAGAAAGGAAAGAGGAAAGAAAGAGAAAGAGGGGGAAAGAAAGGGAGATAAAAAAGGGGGAGGGAGAGGGGGAGAGAGGAAAGAAAGAGAAAGAAGGAGAAAGAGGAAAGAAAGGGAGAAAGGAAAGAGAGAAAGGAAAGAGAGAGAGAAAGTGAGAAAGAAAAGAAAAGGGAGAGGAAAGAGGGAGAGGGGGAGAGAGGAAAGAAAGAGGAAAGGAAAAAAGGAAAGAAAGAAAGAGGGAGAAAGAGAAAAGAGAAAGAGAGATGAAAGAAAGGGGGAGGGAGAGGGGGAGAGGAAAGAAAGAGAAAGAAGGAGAAAGGAAAGAAAGGGAGAAAGGAAAGAGAAAGGAAAGAAAGAGAAAGAGGGAGAAAGAAGAGAAAGGGAGAGGAAAGAGGGAGAGGGAGGGGGGAGAGAGGAAAGAAAGAGGAAAGGAAAGTAAAAGAAAGAGAGAAAAGAGAAAGGGAGATGAAAGAAAGGGGGAGGGAGAAGGGGAGAGAGGAAAGAAAGAGAAGGAGAAAGAGGAAAGAAAGGGAGAAAGAGAGGAAAGAAAGGGAGAAAGAGGAAAGAGGAAAAGGAAAGAGGGAAAAAGAGGAAAGAAGGAGAGGAAAGAGAAAGGGAGAGGGAGAGAGAGGAAAGAAAGGAAAGAGGAAAGAAAGAGAGAAAAGAGAAAGGGAGATGAAAGAAAGGGAGGGAGAAGGGGAGAGAGGAAAGAAAGAAAGAAGGAGAAAGAGGAAAGAAAGGGAGAAAGAGGAAAGAGAGAAAGGAAAGAGGGAGAAAGAGAAAAGAGAAAGAGAGATGAAAGAAAAGGGGAGGGAGAGGGGGAGAGGAGAGAAAGAGAAAGAAGGAGAAAGAGGAAAGAAAGGGAGAGAGGAAAGAGAAAGGGAGAGGAAAGATGGAGGGGGGAGAGAGAGGAAAGAAAGGAAAGTAAAGTAAAAGAAGGAGAAAGAGAGAAAAGAGAAAGGGAAATGAAAGAAAGGGGGAGGGAGAAGGGGAGAGAGGAAAGAAAGAAAGAAGGAGAAAGAGGAAAGAAAGGGAGAAAGAGAGGAAAGAAAGGGAGAAAGGAAAGAGGAAAGAGAAAGGAAAGAGGGAGAAAGAGAAAAGAGAAAGGGAGAGGAAAGAGAAAGGGAGAGGGAGAGAGAGGAAAGAGGAAAGAGAAAGGGAGATGAAAGAAAGGGGGAGGGAGAGGGGGAGAGAGGAAAGAAAGAGAAAGAAGGAGAAAGAGGAAAAAAGGGAGAAAGGAAAGAGAAAGGAAAGAAAGAGAAAGGGAGAAAGAAAAGAAAGGGAGAGGAAAGAGGGAGAGGGGGAGAGAGGAAAGAAAGAGGAAAGGAAAAAAGGAAAGAAAGAGAAAGGGAGAAAGAGAAAAGAGAAAGATGAAAGAAAGGGGGAAGGAGAGGGGGAGAGGAAAGAAAGAGAAAGAAGGAGAAAGAGGAAAGAAAGGGAGAAAGAGGAAAGAAAGGAAGAAAGAGGAAAGAGAGAAAGGAAAGAGGGAGAAAGAGGAAAGAGAAAGGGAGAGGAAAGAGAAAGGGAGAGGGGGAGAGAGGAAAGAAAGAGGAAAGGAAAGAAAAAGGAAAGGAAAGAAAGAAAGGGAGAAAGGAAAGGGGGAGAGAGTAAAGAGAAAGGAAGGGAGAAAGAGAGGAAAGAGAAAGGGAGGGAGAGGAAAGAAAGAAGGAGAAAGAGGAAAGAAAGGGAGAAAGAGAGGAAAGAAAGGGAGAAAGAAGAGAGGAAAGAGAAAGAGGAAAGAAAGAGAAAGGGAGAAAGGAAAGAAAGGGAGAGGAAAGAGAAAGGGAGAGGGGGAGAGAGGAAAGAAAGAGGAAAGGAAAGAAAAAGGAAAGAGGAAAGAAAGAGAAAGGGAGAAAGGAAAGGGGGAGAGAGTAAAGAGAAAGGAAGGGAGAAAGAAAGGAAGAGAGGAAAGAGAAAGGGAGGGAGAGGAAAGAAAGAGAAAGAGGAAAGAGGGAGAGGAAAGAGAAAGGGGGAGCGCAAGTGCCTCTCTCTCTCTCTCTCTCTCTCTCTCACACACACACACACACACACACACACACACACACAGTGGGGGAAGAAGACTGGCAGACCAAGGGCAGAAAGAGGGAGAGGGAGGGGGAGAGGGAGGGAGGGACAGAGAGAGAGAGAGACCCTTTTGACATCTAAAATGAAGATAACACTGCAAAGACCTACATACAAACACCCGCGAAAACCTCAGAAAACATATATATATATATATATATATATATATATATATATATATATATATATATATATATATATATATATATATATATATATATATATATATATATATATATATATATATATATATATATATATATATATATATATATA
>NW_015402620.1:0-3683 GCF_001527695.2 Protobothrops mucrosquamatus
AAAAAAAAAAAAAAAAAGGTAAGCCTTGAGGGCAAGTTAAAAACATGTAACATTTAAAGTGAGGAAAAAAATGTTCTTTTAACTATGCTGAAAGAGAAGCTGCATGAGTGAAATGCATTATTCCTTTTAGGAGAAGCTTAAAAATAACAAATTAGCATTTTATAAAAGGCACATATTTAACCAATTTGCATCAACTCTCAATATGCACTTCTTCTTGAATGGCATATGTACACAACAGATGTCCTCCATTACTGTTAATTCTAAGTAATAATGAACGTATTCAGCAGCTGAGCTCTATAAAAACATTTGTAATATACTAAATGGTTCTATCTTATTTATTATCATTATGAAAACATTAAAAGCATAACAAGTAGATACATAATATAAGTTTATATAAACATCAGGGGATCTCATGTTTGGGAATCTTGACTATTTAGAAATTTGGATTTCTTGTACTACTTTACATACTTAACTTTCCATTTTTTCCCCTTCTTCAAAGTTAGGTAAAAAGAAGTAAATTAATTACAATCTGCTAGGAACATATATCTAAGATTAAATGATAGATAAATATTCATGAGAACTTTTTTTGATAATAGTAATATAAAAAATATAGATCTAATTTGTTGTGCCAAAATGTAAAGTTCTTACTATGTCAAAAACTTGTTTCAACTTTCAAAAAAGTAAACAAGAATCACAAATTGAACATCTTGCCCAGGTCAAACCATGAAGTAATTTCCAAGAGTAGTTGGAATTAATAGCAGTGGCAAAGGAACGAGTAAGCACTGTATTATGAAGCTTACTATAATGCAAAATCTGTGTTTTATTAAACAGATTCCAAAGTAACAAGATACCATATTTTAAATCTCTCTGGGATAATGTAAATACAACTGCTAACTGAATTTATCAAACAAGGAACCATCCTAAGACAAGCCTTACTTTTCAGAAGCAGATTTTTTTCTTCCAGTTTAATTACATTTAAATTAATTTAGTGGCCCCAATATTAACTGCACAAGGGGCTAACCATTCTAAACAAAGAAATTTGCTCAAAATGCTGCCCCTACTCTTAATCTAAATGTTAATGTACTGAACATTAATTAATTTATTTGTTTGTTTAAGGCTAATGTCAAACTGATTTTTTTTAAAAAGAAAAATAGATGAAATGCATCCAGGAAACCATACATTTTTTAACAAAATAAATCTTATCATGGCTCACCCACTATTCTGCTCCAAGGCCTGGGAGAACAGCCAGATTTTCAATGCCATTCTGAACATCATCAGGAGGGAAGCAATAAAAACAATGCTGTTCCAGAGAATTAATGCCAGAACAGGGAAGACATGCCAATGAGGCCTTTGACACTTTATAATTGAGGAGACCCCCAGTACATCCATTCTGCTCAGCCCTAGTGGATAGCAGACACTATTAGAGATAGGCGCTACCCAGTGGTGGGATTCAAATACATGAACAACTGGTTCTCTGTATGGATGCTACTTCCGGAAGTCCGTTCTGGGCCTGGGCCACCGAGACCCAGAACGGACTTCCAGAAGTGGCATCCACGCACTTTCGGAAGGCAGTTCTGGGCCTTGCGAAAAAGGGCTAGGGCTTCAGTCAGTTCGCCAAAGTCAACAAAAAATTAGCTACTGGTTCTGCCGAACTGGTGCAAACCGGCTAAAACCCACCAGGGTATTATAGGTAGTATATAATACATATTATAGGTAGTTCTCAAGTTATAACTGCAATTTGCTGGGGTTGCTGTCACTAAGCATTGCAGATGAAATAGAATAGAATAGAATAGAATAGAATAGAATAGAATAGAATAGAATAGAATAGAATAGAATAGGAATAGAATAGTCCAGCTCCTGCTCAAGCAGGAGAACCTATATCCTCTCAGACAGGTGATTGTCCAGTCTCTTCTTAAAAATTTCCAGTGATGGAGTGCCCACGATTTCTGGGGGCAAGTTATTTCATATGTATGTATGTATGTATGTATGTATGTATGTATGTATGTATATATATATATATATATTCTGTTGGGGAGCGCCCATGATTTCTGGGGGCAAGCTATTTCATACATACATACATACATACATACATACATACATACATACATACATACATATACTAGCTGTACCCAGCCACGCGTTGCTGTGGCTCTCGTTCACTCAGCCAACAGATGGCGCTGTTTTTCAAAAAAAGCATGTTTTTACCTGTCACAGGTGTGACATCTATATAATAGTAGGTATATAAAAACACGCGCGTATTCGAATATATATATATATATATATATGTTTTCTGAGGTTTTCGCGGGTGTTTGTATGTAGGTCTTTGGTTATTCGGGTTTTCTCCCGCGTAAAATTGGAAGTGTCTTGGCGACGTTTCGACGAAGTCCCATTCGTCATCTTCAGACTGGTGTTTTTAGCTTCGTGCTTCTAGGAGTAATGTGTGATCGCAGCTGTTTCTTCCTTTTAACTGCCAGTGGGGTTTGAACTGATTGGGTGGGAGCTTGGCTGTGTTCTGATTGGGTGGAGGTGTGTTCTGATTGGTTAAGGAGCTTGGCTGTGCTCTGATTGGATGGGGGGTACATTGGACAAACCAAGAGAAGAATAAATGCACGCATTGAAGAACACAAGAACTCAGTCAGAAAAGAGGAACCAACTTCTTCCCTGGTCCAACACCTTAAAGCCACAGGACATAAAATTAACTTTAAAAAGACCAGAACTATCGCCAAAACTGAACACTTTAACAACAGAATAATCAGAGAAGCCATTGAGATAGAAAAATGCCCACACAGCATGAATAAACGAGATGATACCTCCCGCCTAACAGCCATTTGGAAACCCGCCCTCATTGGTAAACGAGTCTCTAACACAAAGAATGACACCAGATCCACACTCACGAAAACCACACAGGATGTCACCACCACACATCCATGCAAAAAGCAAACCCAAACCCACACAGATGATGAGGCACGACCACAAACTAGAAGCCAGTCCACAGCTGCATCATTAGCCACTTTAAACCCCTCCAATCCATACATGAAGCAAACTGACACCCACCATAAAGATGTGGCACGACCACGAACACGAAGCCAAACAACAGCAAGGAAGCTCACCATCTCAAATTCCCCTGCAACTCAGACTAACTCGAGCACAACAAAGCCCCCACCCAAACAGAACACTCCCCCATCCAATCAGAGCACAGCCAAGCTCCTTAACCAATCAGAACACACCTCCACCCAATCAGAACACAGCCAAGCTCCCACCCAATCAGTTCAAACCCCACTGGCAGTTAAAAGGAAGAAACAGCTGAGATCACACATTACTCCTAGAAGCACGAAGCTGAAAACACCAGCCTGAAGATGACGAATGGAACTTCGTCAAAATGTCGCCAAGACACTTCCAATTTTACGCGGGAGAAAACCTGAATAACCAAAGACCTACATACAAACACCCGCGAAAACCTCAGAAAACATCCCCAGAAATCGTAGGCACTCCATCACTGGAAATGGAAGTTTCTCCTTAATTCCAGGTTGCTTCTCTATTTGATCAGTTTCCAACCATTATTTCTCGTCCTTCCCTCTGGTGCTCTGGTGAACAACCTGACCCCCTCTGCCTTGTGGCACCCTCTCAGATACTGGAATAATGTGTGACATCACATGACTACATCGCTTAGCAATGGCAATCCA
>NW_015402621.1:0-3682 GCF_001527695.2 Protobothrops mucrosquamatus
AAGGCTTCTTGAGGAGGGGCCTCACCACGGCCTCTTTTAGGGCCGCCGGGAAGACACCCTCCTGCAAGGAAGCGTTAACAATTCCCTGGAACCAGGCTCGTGTCCCCTCCCGGGCTGCCAGTACCAGCCAGGAGGGACACGGATCTAATAAACATGTGGTTGCATTCAGCCTCCCCAAGACCCTGTCCACATCTTCAGGGCTAAGAATGTATATGGCATTATATACATAGCAATAGCAATAGCACTTAAGACTTATAAACTGCTTCATAGTGCTTTACAGCCCTCTCTAAGCAGTTTACAATATTAGCATATTGTCCCCAACAATCTGGGTCCTCATTTTACCGACCTCGGAAGGATGGAAGGCTGAGTCAACCTTGAGCCACTCAGAATCGAATTCCTGGTGTGAGTAGCGAGTTAGCCTGCAGTACTGCATTCTAAACACTGCGCCACCACGGGTCTTAAGGAGGTAACAGGCACTTCCTAGCATGAAGACACATCTACTTTTGAGCAAAACTTAAAGCTCTTGCATCTATTATTTATTTATATCATTTATTGGGTCTTATACAAAATTCTTTATTTTTAAAACTACCAGGACTTCAACCCCAAATATATCAAGGGTATTCTTTTCCTTCATGAATCTTTCTGAAGGTTACAAAGTTATCAGTCTCCCAAATTATTTTCTAAGGAAAGAAGAGCAAAAAGTTATTTGATATTCTATTGGTGCAAAACAAGGGATTTTTACTTGTCCACAATTGCTTTTTAGATAAGGATTCACATTAATGGAATAATTTTTTTTCCTGTTCTACTCTATATAGTAGATGCCATCTTGATAGCGAAATGGGCAACACATAAGATGAACAAAGTAGTTATATCCCTAAACATACATATGCACACACATACATATAAACCATATTTCTGAGGAGAAAATATTAGCTGGTATGAATATAATTCCCCCCCATTCCCTTAATATCACTAGCAATAGACTTATATACCACTCCATCATGCTTTACAGCCTTCTCTAAGCGGTTTACAGAGTCAGCCTATTGCCCCAAATAATCTGGGTCCTCATTTTTACTGACCTTGGAAGGATAGAAGGCTAAGTCAACCTCCAGCCAGTCAGGATCAAACTCCAGGCTGTGGGCAGTCAGCCTGCAATATTACATTCTAATCACTGCTCCACCACAGCAAAAAAAAAAATGGATAGGAAACGTTAATCCTTAGCACCTTATTGTTGGCTGTTTATTTATTAACAGAAGAAGTTATAGCCCAACTCTACTTGCTATTCACTTGCATTTATTATTCTTCTGTTATCTATTTGTGTTATGCATACTTAGTAGAATTAACCAATCAATGATAAAAATACAGCCTGATCTTTGTGTAACATATATTGTGGCCTTTCTGAACCTCATGTTAAAAATTTGGAGAATAGAAATAACTTTATAGAACTAACAGTGAATGTAAACATCAGGCCAAACGTATCACTACACCAAACAAAGAAAAAGAGCATGCTAATTCTAAGCAACTTTAGTTGAATTAAGCACTGTAGCTATAAAGATATATAAAGGCATTATTTATATTATTACCATGTAACAAAAATGCATTCATATATTTTCAATAAAGTACTAGGATTACTTAGTGAAACAAATAATGTGATATTCATGTTCAGAAATGTCTCCTTGGTATACAAGCAGAAGAGTGCTCTATTTATGTGTCCTATTGAACTGGGCACTTTTACTTAGGCATTTACCCAAAGTCTTTGGCTCAAACGTCTTCATTTTGTTCCAGGGAAGGCAGCCAAACCAGGAAGTTTGCAGAATTGCCAGGAATAAAAGCAGTATTAGAGTTATTGTTTTGCATGTCCCCATCACTGACTGAATTAAAGAAAAGTCACACTTTCCCCTGATAATTATATGGAAATTCCCAGAGAGAAATTCAATTACCTGATAATGTATATCTGGCTATACCCACCATGCTATTAACATTTACATAACAGAACCATTAAATTGGCTAATCCAGAGAACTGAAAGGAAAAAAGAGTCCAATCTTGAAAATCTTAGAATGCTCATTACAAATCAAGATGTTCATAGTGAGCCCAAAGTCATCTGGGGGATATTTAATGAATGTTGAGTCCCAGGAACAAAAGGCCTCCACAAATGAGGTTTATATGATAGAGACAGACAAAAGAATTTCTATCTTTCTGAATTGGATTCTTCTACCTCATATCCTGTGTCATGTTTATATAATCTCCTAAGGGATGTTGCTGCCTTCATTCTACTGCAGTTAAGTAGATTTTTCCAGAAGCATTCTCTAATCAGCTCCTTTTTCCACTAACCATCACTCTCATCCAGAAGGTCACTAATTTTTGGAAAGATTTTGCTGGCAAGCCAACAATATATTATCAATTCCATCACGTCAGTACTGGGGTAACTCTTTTGTATTTCAGTTGTCGGTCTGCTCTCCACAGTACTGAAACCTACCCTTGGCCACTTCCGGTAATACTAGCCATGGTTCTGAACCTGCTTTGTCCTGTTGCAATTCTTGCAAAGAAGGAGAGCTATAATGAGAAAAACAACAATACCCTTTTATCTCTATCACCTTTTTGCTTGGCAGAAGAATCAAGTAATTCCAATCTTCCTCATGTTCTTTCTTTTTTCTACTATTTTCTGTGTTTTAAATATAATCTGAGAGACTGTTTATAGGCTTTACCTAGAGCTCTTTCTTCAGCTCGTCTGTCTGGTGTATACCTAGAATCTTCAGTTCAATACACACACACACACACACACACACACACACACACACACAAATATCACTCACTTGTCATGTTTTGTATAATTCATACTACCAGTTCCACTCTATCCTCTGACTACTATATTACTTGACATCAGAAAAAAAAGAAACTGGAGGGCAACCCAACTTAGCATAGTGTTTTAGTATTATTCAAGTTGACTGGAAGCATTCTGTATTCCATTTTTCTTGTAACGTATCATTATGAAACACTCTTTTTCTCTTTGTTCTGTTGATTTAACTTCTTAGCAACTGATCATGTGCCATAGGTTCACCACCGCTGCCATAGGAGATACCTTTTAACTTACTTATACAACAGTTCTTTGTAGAACAGATTGGGGTTTTTGAAATATTTATCTTAAAAGCACGATGTGAACTAACAAACCATAAAATCATTTTGGAAATACACGACATAGCAGTTACTAAAGCAGAACTTTTAATTATTAATACAGTAAAACAATTAACCTTATTTCACCAAGAAAATGTTCAACCCCAAGAAAAAAAGCTGCAGAGCAAAACCTATCTGCCCAACACGCATACTTCTTTTGACATCATTCCTCCTGAAATAACAGGCCTGGTATTCTAGACATATGGGGTTGCTATATTTGATGCAAAGCAAAGAGAAGGCTGGGAACAGGATTTTACACATGACTCTTCCTAGCACTTCAAAAATCAGCTTCATCAAGAGTTCCACTGAGGCGATCAGATTCTTTATGGGAACTTTGGAATTTAAGGAAGACAGAGAAAGATTAAAATAATGGAAAAAAACAATGCTTTGGTTCGTCCTATTTTTCTCCCTAAGTCATTTTGTGTTTTATGTATTAAGGTATTATATAAATATTGAAAATGTATTAATTTTTTATCCCAACTTTATTACTTTTATGAATAACTCAAGGTG
>NW_015402622.1:0-3682 GCF_001527695.2 Protobothrops mucrosquamatus
TCTTCCCCCTCCTCCTCCCTCCCCCACCCCCACTTGGCTCGTGCCCAGCATCCACAGCTCCCCATGAAGTCAACCCAGGACAGGAAGAGCATTTTAATTCTGATTTATTGAGAAGGGTCGGATAAAAAGGGGTCCTCTTTTCACAGAGGGAACCCCGGGCGCCCGCCACGTCGTTGCCTTCTCTCCTCTCGTCACAAACACATCAAAGCAAAATGCAAAAGGGAAGTCGGGCAGGGTAGGAAACCACTCACACAAAAGTGAAACGTGTTGTATAGAATAACCAGGTGGGTTCAGTCCAACGGACTTCGTGGAAGCCGCGGGCGTCCAAATTTAGGAAGGCGACGAAGGGAAAAAAAAATTGTGGAAGGTTATCTGGAGTCCAGGTTGGGACACAAATCCGGTGTCAACATTCAATCTGTCAATCACCCAGGTCAAGCCACACTAAAGAGTTCTCCCATCTGATCAGAAGGCAGACAACCTGTCAATCACCCAGGTCAATCAACATTAAATAATTCTCTATTTTATCAGAAGGCAGAGAAGAAAGAAGGGATGGTTTCGTGGAGGGGGAGAGCTGAATGCACACCCGTTGCTCGGCGAGTGGGGCCATCAGCACTCCCAAGAGTGGGGCCGTGAACACCCACAACGCTCGTGCGAGTGGTGCCACGAATGCCCGCGACACTCGGGTGAGTGCCTGCGATGCTCGTGCGAGTGGAGCCACGAAAGCTCATGATGCTCACATGAGCGGGGTCGCGAGCCCCCTCTGCATGAGTGGGGCCGCGAGTGCCTGGGCCGCTTGCGCGAGCGGGGCCATGAACGCAGGCGACACTCGTGTGATCGGGGCTGCGTGTGCGTGCCTACAGACATGCACCAGCCAGCCCCATCACATGGCCCGGTGTTTTGGGTATCCCTGTTCGGTGGACTCTGGGTTTCCCTTTTTCCCGCCTTTTTTCTTCTCTGCGCTGTGCATCGTTTAATTCAGTGTTTCTCAACCTTGACAATTTTAAGGCATGTGGACTTCAACTCCCAGAATTCCACAGCCAGCAATGCTGGCTGTGGAATTCTGGGAATTGAAGTCCACATGCCTTAAAATTGTCAAGGTTGAGAAACACTGGTTTAATTTACCTCATGATGTTCCGGTGTTCCTGTCTGCTCGTGCATGAGGTGATCTATGCTGTGATTGGTTGCCCCAAGTATAAAGAGGGTGTTTCTCTTTTTTCCCGCCTTTTTCTTCTCTGTGTTCTGTACGCTGTTTGATTTTACCTCACGATGCGCCTACCTTCCTGACTAGCCTGTATCGTTTCTCCCTGGAGGACAACAAAAGACCTCTATAAATTAGAACGGGAAATACATTTATAATACGGAAAACTCAACCAGTTTGTGTTAAGTGTCTCCGATTTCTTCTGGACAGCTGCTGCGCAATTCCACGACACTTCATCTTATTTTGTCTTTGTCATCTTATCCTGTCTCACCTCCACCTTGTCATTTGACTTGACTTGTCACAAGGTCGCTAAAGAGGATCACATGATCCCGGGACACCGCAACCATCATAAATACGAGTCAGTTCCCAAGCATCCAAATGTAGACTATGTGATCATGGGATATGCTGCAAAGGTCATGTGAAAACCGGTCGTAAGTCACTTTTTTGCGTGCCGTTGTAACTTCGAATGGCCACTGAAAGGGTTGTTAAGTCAAGGACTACGTGTAGAACTGGTTTCACCCATCTGGAATACTGTCGGATTAAGGGGGAAAAGGCTTTTTTGATACCGCCGTAATTGGGGTCCCACTCCTGGGCTGGACCGGGATGAAGGCAAGGCCTACGGCGGCATGGAGAAGGACACGATCCTGCTACCCTTGGGGAAGACAGAGGGAAATCTTCAAAAATGAGCATCCACTTCTCTCGCTGAGTCCAGGAAAGGTTGGGAAGATCCCCGGCGGACACCCCCAGCCCCGTTTCGGCAGGCCGAGGAAAAGGGAGAAGCGGAGAGGACACCAGAGCAAAAAAGATGTTCCCGCACATTTGATTGTATACTTCCCGAACAAAGAAAGGGGAACAAAAATTACAGGATAGTCCTTAACTTACAACAGTTTGCTTAGGGACCGTGCAGAGTTACAGCGGCACTGAAAAAAAGTGACTTATGACCAGTTTCTACACTTTTATGACCGCTGCACCATCCCCGGAGTCACGTGATCAAAAGTCGGACGCTTGGCGACCGACTCGTATTTAGGATGGTCGCAGCGTCCTGGGGTCGCGTGATCAAAATTCAGATGCTTGGCAACCAAGTCATATTTACGATGGTCGCAGCATCCCGGGGGTCCCGCGATTCCCCTTTTTGAGAACCAGCAAAGTCAACGGGGAAGTGAGATTCCCTTGACGACCGCGGGACTAATTTATCAACTGCAGCGACTCGCTTAAGAACCGGGGTAAGGCCGGTCGTCAAATGGGGCAAAGAAACCTCACAGAACACATTAGGAACAGAAATTTGGGGCTCTCTTGCGGTCGTAAGCCGAGGACTAGCTGCTACATCGTTTTGTGACCGGGAGGCAACATGACACCGTAATTCGAACCTTAAGAGAATAAGTAGCGATACACAACGACAAACGCGTTCCTGAGGCAGGAAAACAACCTCTTGCAAACGCAAAAGGCCAACCAGAGCGGAAGGAAGCAGGCGAAGATCCGGTGGCTGAACCTTTGGCGGGCGTTTCGGTTCTGCTCGACGAACCGCTTGACGTGCTCGTCACGCAGGTGGGGCTCCAAGTACAGCTGGTTGACGTAGTGTCTCCCCCCGTTCTCAAAAACGACTCTCTGCACCATCTCCATCAGCTCCGAGACCTGCCTCTCCCGCTCGGCTCCCGTGGCCTTGTTGTTGAAGCCGCAGTAGCGGTTCCGGCACTGCCAGATCAGATCCTGCAAATTCCGATTGTCGGATTTTTGGACGTACTCCTCCAGGGGGTCCCCACCCAGATCCTCCAGGCAGGTGAACAGGACGATCGTGTACCTGGCAGACTCGGCCCCAAAGATATCCCGGACGTACATGGCGGCGGCGGCGTCCTCGGCGGAGAAGCGCCCCACCTGGGTCACCAAGATCAGGGCGTGGGGGCCGGGCCGGGATAGCTGAATGCAAGATATGATCTCGCGTCGCACAATCTCCGTGTGGTTTTCGGAATCGAAAATGCCAGGCGTGTCGACCACGGAGATCTTCATGCCCCGCCAGGTTCCCTGCCCACTCTGGGACCTCAGGGTGGTGGTCCTTGCAGTCAAGATGGAGTCGAAGGCCCTCTGGTCGAGCACGGTGTTGCCCGAGGCGCTCTTCCCGCCTCCGGACTTTCCGACCAGGATCAGCCGGAAGTCGGCGTTCTCCCCTGCGAGGTTGGAAGGCAACATTAGAGAAATACGGACATCCACTCTAGCCCTCGAGTGCTGATGATCCATCCTTCCTTCCTTCCTTCCATCCATCCCCTTCCTTTCTTTTCTTTTTCTCCTTCCTTCCCTCTTGCCTGCCTCATTCCTTCCTGCCCCTTCATTCCTTCCATCCCCTTTCCCCTTCCTTCTTTTTCCTTTCTCCTTCCTTCCCTCCTGCCTGCCTCCTTCATTCCTTTCATCCCCTTTCCCCTTCCTTCTTTTTCCTTTCTCCTTCCTTCCCTCCTGCCTGCCTCCTTCCTTCCTTTCATTCCCTTTCCCCTT
>NW_015402623.1:0-3681 GCF_001527695.2 Protobothrops mucrosquamatus
GGCAAGTAATTTGCGCCCCCCTCCACAGTGGGCGGCGTCGGCGACCCGGCGGCTCGGATCGGATTCGCACAGCCAGCACTGCAGAGAGAGTGAGTGAGCCAGGCAGGGGCAGAGAGCTGCGAGTGCGAGCGCGCCCCCCCAGATGTTGCGCCCGGTGCGGCCGGCCCCCCCTGCACCCCCCACGCTACGCCTCTGCAAGGTTGCACATTCTTGATCTACAGTATTGGAAACAGATTATACAACATGCAAAGAAGGGAAAAAATGATGGACATCTAGCAAAACTAAACAAAACACCTTCCCTTATGTTTGCACAAAAATATCTACCACTCAGTCTATCTTGGATCTGAGGAAGAGGAGGTTCAACGGCCTGTTTAAACAAGATAGGGCCAATAAGAAGAAAAGCTGTTGCAGAGGATAGGTAACAAAAGAAGAAGGTCCACATGCTGGGTCCTGTTTGGACAAAGGAACCACTACTTGTTGATTGTTTTGGATTTAACAAACGCTATAAGAGATGGACAATCTCTCTGGCCCAATGCCATGAAGATCACCACAATGTAAAAAAGATGTTAAGACTTTAGAAAGAGTACAGAGAAGAGCAACAAAGATGATTAGGGGACTGGAGGCTAAAACATATAAGGAACGGTTACTGGAATTGGGCATGTCTAGTTTAACGAAGAGAAGGACGAGGGGGGACATGATAGCAGTGTTCCAATATCTCAGGGGCTGCCCCAAAGAAGAGAGAGTCAAGCTATTCTCCAAGGCGTCTGAAGGCAGGACGAGAAGCAACGGATGGAAACTGATCAAGGAGAGAAGCAACCTAGAACTAAGGAGAAACTTCCTGACAGTTAGAACAATTAACCAGTGGAACAACCTGCCTCCAGAAGCATGAATGCTCCAACACTGGAAGTTTTTAAGACGAGACTGGACAGCCATTTGTCTGAAATGGTATAGGGTTTCCTGTCTGAGCAGGGGGTTGGACTAGATGACCTCCAAGGTCCCTTCCAACAACAACATCATCATCATCATCATCATCATCATCATCATCATCATCATCATCATTATTATCATCATCATTATCATCATCATCATCATCATCATCATCACCATCATCTTTAGAGGTGACAACTTTGAATTGTAGCTGGACAGCCAGGCCTTATGCCATGGAGGCTTTATAGGTAATAACCAGCATCTGAAAGAAGCCTACTGGGAATCAATGCAACTCAATACAACAGAGGTGTTACATGGGCACATAGTGGCATACCTCTAACATCCTATGCTCCTATGTTCTGGATCAGCTGCAGATTCGAAATTACCTTCAAAGGGAGACCCAAATAGACAACATTACCATAGTCACATATAAGGTGACCAAAGTATGACTGGCTGCCTGGAAGTCCTTCTGGTCTGGAAATGGGCACAACTGATATACAACTATGCAAAGGTCTCCCTAGTCATAGCTACCACTTCTACAAACAGGAGATGCGAGTTGAGAAAAACTCCAAAATTGTGCTGCAGTCCCAAACAGGACATTTAGAACACACAATAGCACAATATCCTGCAACGCCTAATTAATAACTCAGGATTTATTGAGCTGGAAGGGATAACGGTACAATTCTAGCAACAGAATAATTTCCCACTTAGAATCAATATATTTCTATGTCCTTCAGGACAGAGACTTTTTGATTTTCTTTCTAACATCCTTCCTGGGATTCAGTGGGGAATTAGGTCTTTTAAGTGGTAATGGAAAAGCCTGCAACGCTGTTTACAAAATGGTCTCCTGATTGGAACCAGTCACTATACACTCTATACTTATACAAGTCCTACAACGTTTCTTTGCTACATAATTCCCCTCCCTCTCCTCTGCATCTGCACACCAAGGAAAGCATCCACAGCTACAGTATATTATTTCAGATGGCAAACTGCCCATTATGTTTGTAGGCTGCACCATCTTGAACTTTGGGCAAGAGATCACAGCTACTGTGAATATTTCAACTCATTTTTTAAACATGAAGTTCTTGCACTTTTGGTCACAGTTAGGCTTAGAAGCACATGGCCCTATGGAGTAGCATTCCAGACATGCCTGACAAAGCGGCAAAGCATGAGTAAAATTTCATAATCAGTATCCATTCTTGTCCTTTTCTGTTACCAGCTGAGAGAAAATGGACTCCTTTTTGCATAGCATGCATAAACATTTGGCCTATTTTTCTAGAGGCAAAAAGTGTTGGATGCAAGTCTGATTCAACAGAACATTGCTGACAATCAGAAGTATTAAAACTGACAAGTTTTCCATCTCCTTTGATACCTAACAGGCTAGTTCCCACTTAATTAAAAGGATTTAGACTCTCAAACAAGTCCCGTGGAACAACTGAAGTAGATACTGCATCTAGAGATTGTCACAGAGTCTGAATTTTTTTTCACATTGTACTTGCAAACCGATGAGAAATAGGGAAGAATTATCCAACTTTTCCACAAACCCAAGATAACCAACTCTTTACTCCTGCAGCACCCTTTTCCTTATAATTTACTCCCAGGAGCCTTTCATGTTTGTCCTCAAGTTCATTCTATTCAACCATTTCTTCTTTGTGTTACAAATTGCTTTCCATCGTAATACATAATGAGCATTATGGAAGAAATCATGGACTTATTTCCAAAAATTAACGATTCATAACCATACTTACCATATGAAAATTTTTCTCCAAACTTGTTGACTGGGAAAAAGAGAGGTGGTGAATTTACATTCAGCCGGTAAGAACTAAAGAGCTAGGCTATTATTATTTTTTATTTGTTTTTTTAGGTGCAAATGTATGAAGGTCTCTCTGCCAGAGAAAGGCAATAATTTTTAAGATCACCTGATGCTTGGGAGAGATTTGCTTGGTGGATTTAACCCTTTCTAATATCCTAAACAAGGTTTTGGGGTTTTTTTCTTCTTCTTTTCTCTTCTGTTTTTTTTTCTTTTTGGGTCTGTTCCATCCAGTTTTGTTCTTTCTCAATGCAGCTCTTTCTTTTACAACTTCTATAGCCTCCCCCTATTTTGTTGTTTATGCTGAAAGGGGAAAGGAAATATACGTGTTTACCTTTTGGTATGTAAGTGGAAGCTAAAGCAGACTGTGAAGAGCTCCAAAAGATCTCTTTAAACTGTTGTAAGGTTATCCACTTAGCCTCACTATTATCCCAGCGTTACTCAGGAATTTAAAAGAGCCAAAAGAAACTCCTGAGCCGAGGTTTCAGCAATGAATTACAACTTTATTTTGATCAAAACAGAGAGGGGTTGCCCCATTCCTCTTCGTGGCTGGTAAAGGAATGAAGGCAACAACCAGGAAAGATGTCTGCCACCTTTTATACCTTTCCAGAATAAAAAGATCAGGTTTTTGTACCAGGCATAAGATAGCATAAAAAAACAATTCCAAGATGACGACTCATACACAGCAACCCAGGCTCCATCCGTAACTCCTTTCCCCCCTCCCCTTCATCCGTGCTCTTTTCACGTAAGCAATCTCCTGTATGTTTAACATGAGACTTTTACTTTTCCAATATACATAAAGCATCTGCTCAGGCAATTGGCTACAAAATAATGATCACAAAATAACAAAACAATGATTACATGATAACACTACAAGTATCAATATAAAATGGTTACTATATATAAAATAGCTGCTAATGTCAAACTTAAACATACTAAAATCA
>NW_015402623.1:9681-12693 GCF_001527695.2 Protobothrops mucrosquamatus
AATCCTACTTGACTGATCTGCATTTGTTATATTTTTAACATGTTTATTCTACACTGTATTACAGGGATATTTCTCTTAAGGTCATATAAAACATGTATTGGAAGACAGAGTAAGCTATTGATTTCTTTGCAGAGTTCCTCAAATGAACTTTTATTATTCTGAATAATTTAGAAGACTGATTTTAATGAGAGCTTTAAAAATCTAGAATGTAATTCCTTCACATCCGTAGAAAAACACAAGAGTTTCCATGTCATAAACCTGTGAAGATATGTGAGTCCTATTGCTAAATAAATTTACTTGCCATCAAAATAAAACCCTATCTGCAAAAAATGAAAAAAAAAGTGAGACCTTCAATAATACATTGGAATTTCACTTCTGCATTTTCAAGCTTTTTTTGGACACCCAAAGGCCAGAACGCCTACACCAGGGGTCTTCAACCTTGGGAACTTTAAGACTTGTGGACTTTAACTCCTAGAATTCCTCAGCCAGCAAAGCTGGCTGAGAAATTCTGGGAGTTGAAGTCCACAAGTCTTAAAGTTGCCAAGGTTGAGGACCCCTGGCCTACACCACTTCCTAAAAAATGGAATACTCCACTGGTAGGCCAGTGTTTGCTCTGTCTTTTTGAAAATGACCTCGTAGTAGTGAAGTTCCAGGCTTGAAATCTCCCATCTATATGAGATGGACAACAAGAACCGAGAAGCCCGATCCTAGTGCTAACCCCACTTGCATGAAGAGCATCATCAACACTCCTGCTGCCTCTGACAGTTCCTTTGGAGTGACTTTGGGACCATATATGATCGACAAGGTACTCAGGTAGCCATTGCTGAGTCCTAGCGACACAATAAACACCACTGGATACACGTCATGGGCAAAGGTGACTTTTGCAATGTGCGTTCGAGGCTGATAGTTGCATAACATGAAGAGGGGGATGAAACAAGTTCTCAGCAAAATCATAGCTGGTAGCCACTTGCTTCGTGGTCCAGGAACCTGGACCCACGCAGTGATCTGCCGCCCACACCAGTCAGCAAAATTGTACAGAAGGAAACTAGTGATAGGTGTGAAGTATTTATCTGTCCAGGGGCTCCCTGAGAATTTGTTCACAGACTCAATGCTGGATGAGATTGCAGGGAAAATGGTGACCGAGATGAAGTAGACGTAGAGGACACAGAAACCTAACATGCCAATCTTCTTCAAGATGAGCCACAGAGGAGGGATTTGATCAGTATAGTTTCTGTTTGGCAACAGCTGGCTGGGATTATCTGCTGCCACATCCTCTTCCTCCAAGTAACTGCTGGGTAAAGCATTTGGTGACAGCGTTGCAGTGTAATACCTGAGAAGGGGGGGGAGGGAAAAAAAAAAGGTCAGAGAAAAGCAAGCCAACAGAGAAATCAAAACTGAAATTGAGATAGGAAAGTTAGGAGATGGAAAGGAGCTCATTTGCTCACGTTGCTGTTTGTTCAGTCATTCAGTTGCTTCTGATTCTTTAATAGAAGAATAACAGAGTATGCAAGAGACCTCGGAGGTCTTATAGTCCAATCCCCTGCTCAAGCAGGAGACACAAGATTATTTCAGACAAATAGCTATCCAGTCTCTTCTTAAAAACCTCCAATAATGAAGCACCCACAACGTCTGGAGGCAAGCTATTCCACTGGTAAATTGTTCTGTCAGGAAACTCCTCCTTAGTTCTAGGTTGCTTCTCTCCTTAGTTAGTTTCCATCCATTGTTTCTTGTCTTGCCTTCTGGTGCTTTGGAGAATAGGTTGACCTCTCCCCCCCCTTCTTTGTAACAGCCTCTTAGCTATTGGAACACTGCTATCATGTCACCCCTTCTCTTTATTAGACTAGGCACACTCAGTTCCTGCAACCCTTCTTCATATGCTTTAGCCTCCAATACCCTAATCATCTTTGTTGCTTTTCTTTGCCCTCTTTTCAGAGTCTCAACATCTTTTTTTATATCATGGTGACCAAAACTGGATGCAATATTCCACGTGTGGTCTTACCAATGTCTTATAAAACAGTACTAACATTTCATGCAATCTTGATTCTATCCCTCTATTAATGCAGCCTAGGACTGTGTTGGCTTTTTTTAGCAGCTGTAGCACACTGCTGGCTCATATTGAAGTGGTTGTCCACTAGGACTCCCTCTTGCAGTTACCGCTATTGAACCAGTATGTCATGGTTCTGATAGATGAGACCAGTAGAAATAAGAACTCTTGAGGCATTTGCTTTCCTCAAAGAACACTTTTAATGGCTACATAGTATCGGCACAAACAAAGGTGAAACCAAGACTGAAAATCCCCCCCCTCAAGGTTACAAAGTTAAAGTTGAACTCCCCACCCCTGTATGTGTCATAAATCACAATCCTCAATTAACTACGTTGGCGGGCTCTCTAATGATAGCTTCAGCCCGCCAAACACTTAGGCAGCCTGACCTTGGTTCCCAGAAGAAAGTTATTGTTATGACTAAACTAGAAGAATGCATCTCCCCCCTTCCATTGCTGTGGCAACCCAAAACAAAGTGAAGATGGCTGTGGCTGTGAAGGTTGACACAGTTCTCAATATTTGTGACTTACAAATTCTGCAGCTCTAGGGCTGTTCCCCAAAGCCATTCTAGACCTCTGTCACCCCAGAATGGAAGACATGACATGTTTCAGGAAGGCAGAATTCAACAGAAAACTACCTAACAGGAAGAACAATTTAACAAAGGAATTAATTACCAGAGCGGTGGGAGGTTTTGCTTTGCTAGATGTTTTCATGCAGAGAATGGACTGTCATCTTTGGGGTTTGGTTTAATTTGGCTCCTTGGACCAAGCAGAAAAAGGGCGTTGTTTACCTGAACGCCTATTCTCAACATGATGATGGATCATTCACCAATGGGTTATCTTAACCTTCCTGCTCCACGTGACTAAGTCTGAGTTTATAAATATCAGTACCACGCCATGTGCTCCCCAGTTTTGAGACTAGGCGATATGCGTACGTGTGTACGTCCTTATCATAATACCCCGGCTTCCAGG
>NW_015402624.1:0-3681 GCF_001527695.2 Protobothrops mucrosquamatus
GACCCAAAAGAAATGGTGGGGACACAATTTATGCTTGAGATTGGCTTTTTTCTTTGCCACATCCTAATTCCCCTTCAGTGTTTATTTTGTAATGAAAGGAAACTCAAAGAGATGGGTGGGGCAAGCAGGTGGTTGGAGCCCAAGGATCAGTGGGTACCTGAGCATCCATGGTTCATGGATCAGAGTTAGTTAGTTTAACCGTTCAGTCATGTCCGACTCTTGGCAACTTTATAGGCAAACATTCTCCATGCTACCCTGTCAAGCACAGCTTTTTTCATTTGTTGGATGTCCAGCTTTTTATCAGCTTTGATGGTGTCAAGCCAGCAAATTCTTTGCTTACCCCTTCTTTTTGATCCACTAACCATTCCTAGTATCACTGACTTCTCCAATGAATTTGTACACTTGACACAACCAAAGTAAATCAGACATAGTCCTGTGATTTTGGCTTCTTCTGGTTTTATACGGTTCAGCACCTCTCTGTTGGTTATTCTGGCTATCCATGATATAGGCAATAATTTACACCAGCACCATAGTTCAAATGCATCAATTTAGATAGATCAGAGCCCCAAGCAGTAGACTAATTGGCCAGAGGTGTGTGTGTGTGTGTGTGTGTGTGTGTGTGTGTGTGTGTGTGTGTGTGTGTGTAGGACTAGAGATCTTTGTCTTCTTTTCCACCCAACTGTGGGGTACATCATGCCTGGCTACCAAATGTTTCTTTCATAATGTAGAATAGAGGCCAGACCTGATAGCTTACATTCCATCTCCATTATGTTGCTGTCATGTACATAAAAGGGTTAAATCTGGAATAACCAAAGGTCCCTCGCTTTGGGACTCCCCATGCTGATTGCCCTGTATTATTTCCAGCCACTCTGGAAAGTTCTGTGACAGAGATACATAGATAATCTGGATTGTTGACATTAATTCCTCTGTCCTTTTATCTCTTGCCTGTTGCTCGTGTTTTCTCTCTCCCTGTTTTTGCCTGCCTTTGTCCTATTTTGCTGGTCAGCTGTTTTTGATGTCTGCTGACAGTTAATAAATGAACACCAAGCTATAGTTTTTGCCAGTTGTACTGAATGATGCCTGTGCTTGCTCTGATCTGGACATGGGGATTGACTGTGGTGGGTACAACGTAAACTATAAGTTAACCACAGTAATTTTCCAAATGCCATCCCAGTTTCTTAGATTGCCATGTTTCAGTTAGTTGTTTCTCTTCCTTTGTATTGTTAGAAGTTCCCCAGGAATGTGGGGGTGGGGTCCTTAGTATATCAGTAATATTATTCTTTCTCTTGCTTCAAGAGTAGGGAATGGTGGCCCTTTTATGACTTGTGGACTTCAACTCCCAGAATTCCTAAGCCAGCCAAGTTTCTGCTGGCTCAGGAATTCTGGGAGTTGAAGTCCACAAGTTATAAAAGGGCCATTGTTCCTCACCTCTGTTCTGGGGAGACAGCACTAGTACTAAACTTCTTTGAGTGCCAGAATGCCAGATGAAAGATGAAATGTACAGTCCACCTTGGGTGGGATTGAACACCTTCTGAAAATATCAGCTTCATTATTTGGGGAGGCCTCTTGGCTCAAGAGCTTTGTTAGAGGCAAGAGGTATTGGTTGTGAGGAGCACTTTTTGGTTTTGTTGGTTCACCAGCTATGAGTGCTCACAATAAAATTGGACTACTATGGAGTTGCATTTGAAAAGGAATGTAGAGAGTTGACTCATTTAAGGATGGCTTTTTCTCCCATAGTGACAAAGCCCTTTTTTCTAGGGTTAACCCTATCATTAGGCAAAAAAAAAAAAGTAGCCACTTCTAATTTTGAATTTCTTTGTTGTAAAAGGCATTCTTCAAGTCTGGCTTCACAGTTAAGGACTGTAAATGACAGTCTCTGTATTTCAGCCATCATTGATATAGAGATGACATGGATTTTGTCACATACAGAGAGTCATATTCACCAATCCTTCCCTCCCTTGGATGTGTTATAATTTTGGGAGACTTCAGGGAGATCTTCGTGGGAGGGGGGGAGAAACAATGGAGTGCTGGGGAAGGAGTGAAATTATTCTCTTCCAGTCTCTTATAGTGGGATTTATAAGAAGAAGGAATTTCCAGCTAACCCTTCCGACAGAGGTAGAATCTGTTTTCAGTGTTGTTATTTTCTATAGGGTTAGGGAACACTTTTAACTTAGAACTATGTTACAGTACAGTCCTTTGATTTGCTTTGTGCTGAAAAGTAACTCTATTTGTCTCTGGCACAAGTTGGGAAAGGGTTTTAATGTCAGCTCCTTTCATCTAGACCACAATCATTTGTCTTTAATGTTTTCCCCCAGCCCTTTGGTAACCTATATATTAATAATTGGGGTAAATTACAAAGCCAGTAAAAAGCCTGCCTGCTGGAATATATTTTTATTTTTATATATTTGGTTGGATTCTTTTTTCCTCCCTATTCCTTTGCAGCTGCTAGAACCTCATCCTGGAACCATTCTAATTTATCTTTTGCAACACAGATTATCTGCATTTTAATATTCAAAGCTAAAAGCAGGTTTTAATACAAGTTTTTATTTTTCTCACAAAGTTTACCTTTACCTATAAGTCGACAGATTGATTTAACAGGGAGAAAGGACTGATCCCTCTAAATCACACGTCTCAGTGCTATGGGGCAAGGAGATGGCCCTGTAGCATTCGTTGCCTTCTATTCTTCCTTCCTTCCTTCCTTCCTTCCTTCCTTCCTTCCTTCCTTCCTTCCTTCCTTCCTTCCTTCCTTCCTTCTTTCTTTCTTTCTTTCTTTCTTTCTTTCTTTCTTTCTTTCTTTCTTTCTTTCTTTCTTTCTTTCTCATTTTTCATCTTTTTCTAGTAATTATCTGAAGCTAGCACAGGGTGGAGGACATCCCCTGGAGGAGGGAACTGGTGGCGAGAACTACCTTCCCACTATTCCAAGAGGTGGCCCAAGGTGTGAAGACTCAAAGTGAAAAGTAACTTTGAGAGCTCTGTCCTTCCACTCTGTAGAATGAATCCTGCTGCTGTAGTCATGAAAAGTTAGAAATTGTCCATGTATTATCAGGGAGGTTTTTTTCCCCTACTACCAGATACAGGAGGCACTTGCGATTATTCTTTCTCTTGACTCTTATTATTTGCATGAATAATTACGGTTTCTTTGGATATAAAGCCCTTTCATTTTGATGCTCTATCTTGGCCAACAAAACACCTTCACTGTAGAGATTCATTGGGTGGCTACATTTGTCTGCCTTTAGGAATTTGTTAATGAAACCATTTTTAATAGCCAGTGAGGGTTTTACTTTTAAAATAGACTTTATGATATTAAAAGTTCATAATGAGAGTTTACTTTTATACTTGTATCTATTTTTGCTCTTGTGGTTTATTTATTGTGAAGATTCAGCTTGCTTATATGAATAGCCAGGAGCCAAAGTTATTTTTTTTAATAAGGCCGGTTGGTTTGGTTGTTTTTATCACTATCTGAAAAGCATTATCTGGGAAACTGGGAAAGCTGTGAAAGCTTTAAAAACAAATAAACAAATCAATAAAGGAAGCAGAGCAATATCAAAACAATAATCCCTTTTCAGAAGAGAAAGTTATTAGTGTCTGTTTTGGAAAAAGTCAGAAGTTATTCTTTTTATACAGAGTATTTGTATTTTCTTCTGTCGCCTTTTAAATTTCCCCCCTTTTCATCCTCCCCAA
>NW_015402625.1:0-3680 GCF_001527695.2 Protobothrops mucrosquamatus
GCTTGCCAGCTACGCCTCGGCCGGCGCAGGGGGCGGAACCACGCATGTGCGGCGCTCCCGGGCAGGGAAAGTCCTCGACTTACGACCGGTTGGGTAGTCCTCGACTTACGACCGGTTTAGTCCTCGACTTACGACCGGTTTAGTCCTCGACTTACGACCGGTTGGGGGTCGCGGCATTAAAAAGGTTGAGAACCACTGTCTTAAATAATGGCAGTAGCAACAGCACTTAGACTTATATACTGCTTCACAGTGCTTTACAGCCCTGTCTAAGCGGTTTACAGAGTCAGCATATTTGCCCCCAACAATCTGGGTCCTACTTTTACCGACTTTGGAAGGATGGAAGGCTAAAGTCAACCTTGAGCCAGTCAGGATCGAACTGCTGGAGTGAGCAGTGAGTTAGCCTGCAGTACTGCATTCTAACCACTGTGCCACCATGGCTCTTTTGCCATGGCGTGGACCATATTTACTATATTTGTATTATGTATCTATGGTTTTTTTTAATCATTGATCTTGTTATTGATTTTTCAATGTCTAATATGTTTCTTTTGACATAAACAAATGGACATTGATTCAGTTATAGTGGTAGAGAAGCTTAATACATAAATACATTAAATACAGGTAGTCTTTAACTTATGACCATTTGTTGTTAACCATTTGTACAACAGCACTAAAAAAAGTGTCTTGTGACTCGTCCTTATACTTATGACCATTGCAGCATCTCTGCAGTCATGTGATCAAAACTGAGGCATTTGGCAATGGGCATGTATTTACGATGGTTGCAGAGGTTGACAGTTGCAAGGTCACATGATCACCATTTGTGGTCATCCCAGGGGGCTTCTGATGAGTAATGGAAAGAGCTGGATTCACTTAACAACTGCATTGGTTCATTTAATGACCACAGCAAAAAAGTCATAAAAGATACTTATGCGTATGAAGTAAGGACACTTTAGAACCAATCACATCTACCTGTCTGATAATATTTTTGGCTCTATTTTGTCCACAAATCCTGTATATACTGTATGGAACATTTTTTTTAATATAAAAACCATTGGCTGAAAAATAAAAAAACATGGACCTCTGAAATTGTCATACTGACTCTGAGTGAAAGCATTATGTAATCTGGCCTACTTAGGTGCATGGATTGGTTCTTGTGAAGTCTTAGACAAGGGATGAAGTTGGCGTCCCCCTCATACACCCGCTTATTCTCCCACCAATGCATCATTCGCATATACAAAGCTTGCCTATGCTATTAAACTATGGCCTTTGTCCACAGTTCAGTTTTTTAAACAGTATTTCATCTTCTTACATATTGCACAACTTAAAATCAAAATTGGGACCAGAATTTCTGTTGCTAAGTGAGGCGGTTATTGTGAGTTGTACTTGATTTTATGACCTTTTTTAAAAAAATCAAGAATCACTGCAGTTGTTAAGGGAATCACACAATTGCTAAGAGAATTTGGCTTCTCCCATTGACTTTGCTTCTCAGAGGATGGCTGGGAAAGTCACAAATGGTGATCACTGGACCCTGGGGGATGCTGCAACCGTCATAAATATGTGCCTGTTGCCAAACATTCAATGTTCGATCATGTGACCATGGGGATACTATGACAGTCACAAATGTGGTAAGTCACTTTTTTCAGTAATTTTGAATGGTCGCTAAACAAATGGTTGTAAGCTGAACACTACCTGTATAAGATTTCTTAGCATGTTTAATTTCCAAAGATTTCCAGTAATTTGTCCGTGACTGAGAGAAAAATTGTTGCTGATCTTTCACCTTCTGTTGCTTCAATGTATTAATTTTTATGATGCCAACAGTTTTTCCCTTGCTTTTCTCACTAGGACAACTTTGTAATGTGAACATGAAATGAATCTGTGCTTTCTTTGTGGGGAAAAAAGTCTATTGATGCAGACACATCATTTGTCTGATGCAAGTCTGTTTTCCTTTTCAGACTTGTACTTCTTTCAGAGGTTAGTTTGCACATGCCTGGATTTCATTACAAGACACTGGCTAACTAGCAGGTTAATACATGAACTAAATGAAAAAGCTTTGTAGATGAACTTCCGTCCTTGATACTTATTTACGAAAGCCTGTTGACCTCTGCACATTTTTACGCGATACTCATGAATGAAGGCAAATGTATATGTCCTAGGATAAGGTTGCAACATCCAATCTGGGTTTGTCACCAGGACCAGAGGTTCAACCTTCCAAGTTTTTGGATTTATGCTGGAACCCATCCTCAGGGAACTTCTCTCTCACCCGGTTGTGTGCTTTGGGCTATTCTATGTGTATTATTTATGTGGTGCCTAGTTGTGTGTGACTTTTTAGTTGTTGATTGGGGTGTTGTTTGCCAGTTATTAGGTCATTGGTGGTTGTTTCCTGCTGCCAAGTCCTTGGCTCCTAAGTACCTTATAAGCTGGTAATAAATCAGCACTCCTGTTGATTCACAAGGTGCCCATTTCTCAGATTTCAATCATTTACCTGGCTATTTTTGTACCTGCTCAGCCAACAATTTTAGTAGCTATGAAATTGAATGTTTGCTCTTGTTCATTGCAATGTAAGGCTACCAGTGAGTTTGGCTTTCCTTGTCTGACCGCTTGCTCGTATTCTTGCAATCTGATGGTTAGCTTCCTCCCCGTCTGTCCTACATATTCACATGGGCAATCCATGCAGGGGATCCTGTAGGTTACATTAGAAGTATCTCCCATCTCCAAGTGATCATTGCAATGCATGATTTGTTCCCACATGGTAGCCTCTGGGTAGTGTGCGATGCCCACTTGCAGATGTGATACTAAATAAAATAACGAATTTGACCAGTGAGTATTAGGAATATGAAAATCAAAAGGGAATGCTCTCAATCTCTTGTTCACCTGGAAAGGCTGAAAATATGGGGAGCTTATATGGATGAATTGCTAATCATCAGTGTTGACATAATACATGCATAATCTATCCAATATGTCCTGGCTTTTTAAAAGTGCCTTGCGACTGATGGACAATCTTTCCATTTTTATTCTTCCCATTAATAGAGAACATCAATAGATTATTTCCCCATGATCCTCAGTTTTAATTTTGTCTCCAGCCCAGTCATCCAAGCAAGATCTGGAGACCATTTTGACACATCACAATTAAGGTGATTTTTGCTTCAGTCAGCTTAAAATGGACTATGAAATCTTCAGTGGTCCAACTATCCATTCTTATTACAAATGCTTCCTTTCTCCTTTTCATTAACAAGAATCAGATGTTCACATAAATATGACATGGGAAGGAATTAAATTGCTCAAAGGCAATGTAAGGTCAGAAGTAGGCATGAGAAGAATGCATATTGGCTGCTGAAAAATGCATCACTTAAGTTAACATTCTCTCTCCTGGAGAATGTTAACTTCAGTTCTGACTAAAGAAGTTTCTTGGATGAGAAGCAAAATGTCTTCAAGGAAAACAAAGTCCAGTTGCCTTAGGAAAAAGCACCTTTGGGAAACCGTGACATAGATGACTGAAAATCTCTATAGACATTCTCTCCTGGAATTATGATGTTCTCTAGTTTCACACTAGCTGCTGGTGCTGCTAGGGACAGTTATGGAAATGTTCCATGTATGGCCACTTCATAAAAATGTTCTACTTTCCCAACTGTTTTGCTGTCTAGGTATTTTGGATTACAGGTCCCATGATTTCTGCCTTCTGGGAG
>NW_015402626.1:0-3680 GCF_001527695.2 Protobothrops mucrosquamatus
TCGAGGACTAAACCGGTCGTAAGTCGAGGACTACCCAACCGGTCGTAAGTCGAGGACTTTCCCTGCCCGGGAGCGCCGCGCATGCGTGGTTCCGCCCCCTGCGCCGGCCGAGGCGTAGCTGGCAAGCGGCAGAGACGGAGCAGGCCGACCACCAGCTGGCCCAGCCCAAGGGAGGTAAGGCACCCGCTGGAAAAGGGGGGAAAAATGGCGGACAAAAAAAATGGCGGACAGCCTTGCTTGGTGACCCCCGTGAAATGGTCGATCGACCCCAAATGGGGTCCCGACCCACAGGTTGAGAACCACTGAGTTACACCATCATCATTTGGCTGTGGAGATCAGCATTTTCCTTAGGAAGTGCACTTCTTCTTCTCCCTGTTCATTTGAGCAGAGATGTTTACTATCTTCATCCTCCCCTTGACACCATCAAAATACCATCGAGTCACGATAAGCTACATCCCTGAAGGGCAGAAGGACAGCTATGTATGTCAACTGCTAAAATCTATTCATCTTGGTGTTAATTTTATTTCCAGATCAGCAGTTTAAACATCCCTGAATATTTAGTGTTACGTTCTACCATTTGTTTCAGAACAAAGAAGCAATGACAAAGCTTGTGAGTTATTCACTGATATAAGAAAAATGTCCTCCCATTACCCACAGGAATTCAGATTATGAAGTAAATCAGAATCAGCTTCTACCAAGCTAAGAAAAAATAATTATTTTGTGGCCCAGATCTGTGCAAAGTCCATCTGTACGACTGAAATCAGCCAAATACAGGATCCCTAGTGAGGCACTGGAATTCTGTTGTTGATATATTTTATGATTGGAAGGTGTTATTTACTCCAAGCGCCATAAGTTATTGGATTTTAGTTTCACTTGTTGGGTTTTAAGCACTGTACGCCACCCAGTCAGTCTTATTATTTTATTTTAGAATTTTTTACCCGATATTCCTTGAGTGTTTTTAACTTGTTCTGGTCTCTGGTCTCTGGTCTTTGACTGTAATAAACTTATTTCACTTGAGATCGGCAGCCGTACAACTTATATAAATACATTATAAAAAATTATAAAAATAAAAATGCTAAAGGTGGGAAATAGATGGAGAAAATTATCCTCCTTAAAATACAAGACACATGAGTAATGAATATATATTGAAAGCTTAGGTTTGAACTTTAGAGGGGGTCCACAGTATCAACAGTAATATGTTTTTAAAAAGTCAGCAAGGATAAAAACAAAGGTAAGGCAACTTTTTTCCCTCTATATTTTTCACTTGGATACTAAAATATGAAAAAGCTCAAAGTAACTTCTTTACTTTTTTTAATCTCCAGAAATGAGGAGTGGGGTGTAAAAAGGCAAATAACCTTCAGTCTGGAAATCAACTAAATATTTCAATATTACTGATAATTTTAACATGTTTAAATTGGCCAAGTTTCATTTCTCACCCTCCATTAAAAAAATGCATCCTAACCCAGCTGAATCTCACAGTAAAGTCAGTCTCCAAACCTTCACCTCTAAGGATTACCCAGGTGATATGATGTAGTATTTATACTAAATCCAAACTGGAAAGAGCCCATGGCAGTCTTCTAATACACTTTTGGCAGAGTTCAGATTGTTAACTATAAATATGACTCCAAAATCACCCTTGGTAAGTTGAGAAGGTGAGCACAGGGGGTTACAGCTCAGGCCTTGCTTTAATCCCTTTCAGGACTAATTTGAAAAAAGCCCTGGACTGGGAAGACCTTTTGTCCTGTTCCTTAAGTACCAGGAGAGGTGTGTGTGTGTGTTTGTGTGTGTGTGTTTCAGGGACTGTGGAAAGGAGGTGAATTTTTCTCTGAAATGCAGGATAGATCTCAAAGGCAAATAGCTTTTGCTGCTGTGACTGAGAGATGCCAAAAAAGACAGTTTTGCTAAAGGACTGTGGATGAGGATAGAAGAAAAAATATACACTGGCAGACCTAGATCATATAACAACTAAAATCATATTTCTAATTCTTACATTTCATAGCTGTTTTATCCATAGTTCATATTTTCCCCCTCAAGAATCTGTACATTATTTTTCCATTTTAGCAACTGAGTTTGGCTTATATGTGTAACTGTCTTTTTGAATTTCCTTATCTAAAATTCATTTTTATATAGTTCATTTTTCTTTTAATATTTTCGGTATCATATTCACTTCTGACAAATTGGGAAATGTACATGTTCAGCTACAATGGTTGGTTTTATTATGGTTGGCTGCAGAGTCAGCGAGATGTTGACTGGGTTTGACATTTTTATCCACCTACTGAGTCCTTCCCAAGAACCTGGGATAGGCAAATGTTGTTGTTTGAGGGTATTAGAGGTATGCTCGCAGTATGTAAGCTGTTCTGAGTAAAGCTGCCTTTTGCAATTGACTGATGATGAATTTGTCAGTGCCCAGGGTGTTCAAGTGACGCTCCACATTGTTTAGGCGAACCTATGGCACGGGTGCCAGAGGCGGCACTCAGAGCCCTCTCTGTGGGCATGCACGCACACCATCGCCCCAGCCCCGCCACCCCGTGGCCCCACTGGAGGAGAGTCGCCCTGGGCTCAGCCTGTGCAGAGCAGCGCAGCCAAGAACATGGCAGCCGGGACAAGACTCCGCCCTCGCGCCCCATCGCATACAGATGATGCTGCAGGGCGTGGACAGAGGGTGTGGCCACCATGACGCTGCTAGGCCGCCTGAGTGATCTGCTGTGGCGGGCCGTGGAGGTGGTGGGTGGCCCTGTGGGCAGGAGACGCGGGGACGGGGCAGGGGCGAGGTGGTTTTTGGGCACTCGATCTCTAAAAGGTTCGCCATCACTGGTTTAGGCATCTATTACTATTGGTACTACCTTTGCTTTTTTCTTATTATTATTAAATACAAGTACTTCTGGATAGTATTTTGATAAAAGATAGTCTTCTTCAAGTCAAACTCAATCATGTGCAGTTTTTAGCAAAAAACAAAAACAAAAAAACAAAAGCCACTGTCTTCTCAGATATAAGGAGCCCTGGTGGCACAGTGGTTAGTGCAGTATTGCAGGCAAACTCAGTCCACAGGCTGGAGTTTGATCCTGATGGGGCTCAAGGTTGATTCAGCCTTCCATCCTTCTGAAGCCAATAAAATGAGGATTCAGATTGTTGGGGACCATATGCTGACATTGTAAACTGCTTAGAGAGTGCTGTAAAGCAGGGGTCCCCAACCCCCAGGCTGCGACCCACTACTGGGCAGTGGCCTATTTGGAACCAGGCCCTGCAAGTGGTGGGCCAGCGTGAACGCCCACAACTTGATTTGCGTCAGTGGTGGGCCGATGAGTGTGTACATGCGCACACAACTCAACTTCTGTCCCACTTCTGCCCAGGCCCCCACAGGCACCCTTGACGCGAATGATGTAGAGCTGCCCATGCCCACCCAGTAAGCCACACCCACTCCACCCATGCCCACCCAGTAGGCCACACCCACTCCATCCACACCCACCCTGGCCGCCGCCCCCCCCCCGAGGGCAACCGCAATGCTGATGTGGCCCTCAATGAAATTGAGTTTGACACCCTTGGCCTAAATGCTATTGCTAGTGCTACATTTTTCAATTTTCCAGTCAAGCCTGCAGCCATAGCCAATCCTACTCCAACATTAGCTTGTGGCTTTCCGCATTCAAAGCAATGAGCGAACCACATATTACTTTCTCTAGATC
>NW_015402627.1:0-3679 GCF_001527695.2 Protobothrops mucrosquamatus
GTCTCCTCAGGGTGCCGTCGGCCAGACAGTGCCGGCTGGCGACCCCAAGGGGGAGGGCCTTCTCTGTGGGAGCTCCCACCCTCTGGAATGAACTACCCCCAGAGATCAGGGTGATACCTGATCTCCCTTCCTTCCGCCGCGCCCTTAAGACATGGTTATTCCAGCTTGCAGGACTGGCCTAGGGTAATTTTTAGAGGGGTTTTAATTATATTTTAATTAGACCATACTTAAATATTTCCTTTTAATTAATTTTAATCCTGTAATTGTTATTTGTGTATTTTTTAATCGATTGTTAGCCGCCCTGAGTCCGCAAGGAGAAGGGCGGGATATAAATTTAATTTAATAATAATAATAATAATAATAATAATAATAATAATAATAATAATAATAATAAAAGGTGATCACATGACCTTGGGATACTGCAGCTGTCATAAATATGAACCAGTTGATCACAAGTTTATGGGGCTGCTGCAAAGTAACTATGAAAAACAGTCATAAGTCACATTTTTCTGTGCCACTGTAACTTTGAATGGTCACTAAACAAACTGTTGTAAGTTGAGGACTACCTGTATATGGGAGTCATTTGGAAAGGGACACATTCTTTTTTTTTTTTAGGTTTGGTGTCTCTTCTTCTCTTGAAGGAATACTACAGCATTTACTTCCCTTGTTGAACTAATGAACCCCAACGTACCTTCAACTTCAGGAGTCCATAATGATATGATGCAAAGAAAATATAATTCTCCTGCAATGCAACAGCTCTACTTTTAAAGCAGTAAGGAAAAACTTGCATCTCACATCACAAATTTGAACAATCTGCTTCTGAAGCAGCTGATGTAATTGTGCAAGGCAAAAATTAACCTTTGGAAAAATCTGAATTTAGATGGTTGTTTTCATTTTAATATATCCTAAAACCAAGCTTCAATGAATTGATTTTTAATGGCTTACCAAATATAATGTTTGATTTAAAAAAAACCTCTCCTTGCAAAGGTCACATTAGACCCACTTATACTAGTAAGGAGAGTCATTCATTTCTGTAAGGCACATCAACACACACACACACAAATACATAATTTTTGGAAGGAATAGGGAATAAGTAGAAAAAAAAGTGGTAAGCAGAGAGAATGAACACGGAAACTATAACCAAACTATAACCAACAAATAGACTGAGAATTAAGAAAAATAAATGTGCTTGAACAAATTTCAACTGGAAAGTGAGAAATAGCAGCATTCCCCAACTCTTCTAATCAGCAAGACTTTCTAAACTAGAGAAACGTGTGACTCATCATGCCTATATCAGCAAACCAATCACACCACTCAGTCCTCCACAATATTATTCATGAAATTTCCAAATCTTATTGATTCAAAGGCATATGATTTGATTCACCATCTCAAATATGTTTAGATATACAATTTGGAGACTTAACCCGAAGCAATGACTTTTTCAAATCTTTTTCAGAACAAACTGTTCCTTTGAAATTTGACAGCCCCTCAACTATTGGAACACTGCTATCATGTCATCCGTAGTCCTTCTTTTCACTAGACTAGACAAACCCAATTCCTGTAACCATTCTTCATGTTTTAGCCTCCGGCCCCCTAGTCATCTTTGTTGCTCTTTTCTGCTCTCTTTCCAGAGAGTTTCAACATCTTTTTTATAATATAGTGAGCAAGACTTAATGCAATATTCTAAGTGTGGTCTTACTAAGGCTTTATAAAATGGTACTAATACTTTATCTGATCTTGACTCTATCCCTCTGTTAATGCAACCTAGGAATGCTGGCTTTTTTGGCGGCGGCTGCATACTGCTGGCTCATGTTTAAGTGATTGTCCACTAGGACTTCAAGATTCTTGCCTCACTTGCTGCTATTGTGCCAGGTTTCACCTAATCTATACCTGTATGTTTGATTTTTCTTGCCTAAGTGTAAAACCTTACTTTTTCAACATTGGATTTTATTTTGTTAGATAGGACCCAGTGTTCAAGTCTGTTGAAATCCATCTGGATCTTGAATCTATCTTCTGGAGCGTTGGCTATTCCTGCCAATTTACTATCATCTGCAAATTTGATGAGTTCCCCTTTTATTCCCTCATCTAAATCATTTATGAAGATGTTGAAGAGCACTGGGCCTAAAATGGAGCCTTAAGGTACCCAACTACTTCCTCCCCTCCATGTAAATGTTCCATTGAGAACCACATATTAAGTGTGATTTTTCAGCCAGTTACAAATCCATCTGATCCCACATTTTTTAGCTTACCAAGAAATAGGTTGCGGTCTACTTTGTCAAATGCCTTACTGAAACCCAAGTATACTATGTATACCACTGCAATTCGCTGGTCACTAATTCAATCACTTTGTCAACGAATGAAATAATATTTGGCATGATCTGTTTTTGACAAACCTATGTTGGCTTCTGGTTATAATTTTGCTTGTTTCTAGGTGTTTGCAGATCTGTTGTTTGATTATCTTTTCCAAGATTTTCCCAGATATTAATGTCAGGATGATTGGTATGATTTTATTTGATCTGTTGTTTTTTTTACCTTTTTGAAAAAAAACCAGATCCAGGAAACTACAGACCAATCATTCTGATGTCAATACCTGGGAAGATCCTGGAAAAGATAATTAAGCAATTAAAAACCACGAAAACTTACATCATGTGGAGTGTGAATATTTTTGATTGTCACTCTAGAATACAGTTAGAATTTCAATTGTAAAAGTTTTTTTTTCTTTACTCATTCATCCTGCAGAATAACTTGGCTTATTGGCTAATTACAAAAAATATACAAAAGTTATAATTACACTAAATTATACAAAAAAGATGCTGAGATCCCAGAAAGAATACAGAAAAGAATAACAAAGATGATACGACACTAAACTGTATGATGAACAGCTGAAAGGACTATGTATGTCTAGTCTAACAAAGAGAAGGACTAAGGGTGATATGATAGCAGTCTTCCAATACTTGAGGGCCTGTCACAGAGAATGGGGGAGGGTTAGACTTATTCTCCAAAGCACTGAGGGAAGGACAAGAAATAACAGGTGGAAAATCATTAAAGAGAGATCCAGCCTAGAACCAAGGAGAAATTTCATAACAATGAGAACAATTAATCAGTGGAATGACTTGGCTCCAGAAATTGCGGGTGCACCATCACTAAAGGTTTTCAAGAAGAGACTGGACAACTACCGTATTTGTCAGGAATGATATAAGGTCTCCTGTTTAAGCAGGAATAGAATAGAACAGAACAGAACAGAATAGAATCTGGAAGGGACCTTGGAGATCTTCTAGTCCAGCCCCCCATTCAAGCAGGAGAACCTGTACCCTTTCAGACAAGTGACTGTCTAGTCTCTTTTTAAAAACCTCCAGTGATGGAGCGCCCACAATTTCTGAAGGCAAGCTGTTCCACTGGTTAATTGTCCTCACTTTTAGAAAGTTTCTCCTTAATTCCAGGTTGCTTCTCTCTTTGATCAGTTTCAAACAACTAGAAGACCTCCAAGGTAACTTTTTGTTATTTGTTGTTATATAGAATAAATTTGTTATTCTATATTCTGTGTTCTGATTCATTCTGTCTCACTGTTTCTCATTCTGTCTGTTTTTCATGTCACTGAGGGACTTATGAGAAAACAGAAGAGCATGTAGAGTTGAACATGTTGAAGAAAAGAAATCTGATAAATGTCACTGGATTGAAA
>NW_015402628.1:0-3679 GCF_001527695.2 Protobothrops mucrosquamatus
ACAGCGAACCCCCCATCCAATCAGAGCACAGCCAGGCTCCTTAACCAATCAGAACACACCTCCACCCAATCAGAACACAGCCAAGCTCCCACCCAATCAGCTCCAACCCCACTGGCAGTTAAAAGGAAGAAACAGCTGCGATCACACACCACTCTTAGAAGCACGAAGCTGAAGACACCAGCCTGAAGATGACGAATGTAACTTCGTCGAAACGTCGCCAAGGTACTTTTAATTCTACGCGGGAGAAAACCCGAATAACTAAAGACCTACATATATATATATATATATATATATATATATATATTAAATGAGTAATTAACTGGATGTAGTTCTGGTTTTTTAAATTAGATTTTTGTAATAATCTCATGAGTTTTTTTATGGTAAAGGAAAGCTGGATATTATTATGACTTTGCAACCCATCAAAAGAGGGTATGGTTTCTTCTGTTGGGTCTGTTCATTTGTTTCATTGAAAATACATTGCCAATTAATAGGGTATGTTAACTTATACATTTCTCAAGGTGCTTTCATCAATGAATGGCCTGGCATATAATAACTTCTCTATCTTATTGTAAGCTAAATATAATAAACCTAAACTAGTCCTTTCCCATTCTAATACTTCCAAATGTACAGTTTAAGGTATACATCACTCAGAATTTCAGCCAGTGTGTCTGTTAGAGAGAGTTGTCCTCTCATTCATGATTCATAGTATGTCTAGTTAACTATCCCTCCCTACCTTCTGTTCCATCACAAGTGTTTTTATTCATAATGAAATATTTTGGGACTTAGTTATTCAGACTATTGTAGAAGATTCTGAAATGAAGGCTAATAGCAATCTGATGAAGTACATCAATATATTTAGTGTGCAATTAGACAGTTGGGATGTTTTGTTTTTGAAATCTTCAAAAATGTAGTTTCTCTTATATGTCTTTAGTTCCCTTTTTTTAGTTTCTGATTATCTGTTTAGCTACCTGTAATTGTCTATGTTTAAATTCATTATTTCTTTTTCTGCCTGCTTCTCTCCATATATTTTCTTGAAATGAAGAAACTGAAAGAAAAGAGATTTAATTTTAACTTAAAAATGTTCAGGTATATTGTCTATGGAGATTCTCTATCATCCTGCTCATGGTTGTCCCAAAAGTGCTTTTTTTTCTAAAAGGAAAAAAACACCAAAAAATCCAAAGATGCTTTTGAAAAAAAGTTGAGGAAAAAAAAAGTTCAGGAGTACTGATCAATTCAATACCAATAAATTTATCTGAGGACTCAAAGAAAATAAATAACTTTATAAAAAGGGAGCCCAACATTTCTGATTACTATAATATGTATTCCATACTCTATTAGAGAACATTATTAGCTACAGGATTTTTTAAATTATTGTTAAAGATAATGATAGGATTCATATTCTTGATTCTGCTAAGCTTTGGATGCACCTGTAAATATGCAGGGATACCTTCTGCACTTTTCATGTTTCTTCTTTCCAATTGCAAAATTGGAAAGAACTCTGGAACTTGGACTCAGAGTTTGAGAGAATGCTATGTGTTTTGAAAGACAGAGTTAAATAACACATTTTAGTTGATTTGGTCCAGAACAAGTCATTTTAATATTAATGCATTATGTAGTACTTAATGCAATGACTGAATGAAGGAATGGAATGGCAGTGATACTCAAAATGGATATTGTAAAGTATGTGCTTAGCTATAACCAAACAGACAAAAGGAATGTATCTATTAGAAATGGATATTCACCGAACATTTAAAATGGCTTTTAAAACTAAGCAACATGATAGCCGAAGGACAAAAGCCTTGGATAACAACGACATGATAACTGAATACAGACTTTCAATATCAAACAAAGAAAGGATGAGAAAAGACATCTCAATCAAGAATGTCAACAAATAAAGGAAAATAAGAGAACTTTTAGAAGATCATAGAGATCATTGTAAAATGTACGGCTTGGGTACAACTATCTAAGACTACTAGTGGAAATAAATGATAACAGAAGCAAATGAGTTTAAAACAAAATAGAAAGGCAACAGTGAAACCGTATACAATAAGGATTTTTAAATGACTGAAATATTTATTGAGAGAGAATACTGTATATTCAGAAACTAACACCAATAGAAAGTGAGTATCAGCCATTCAGTAGGAAAGAAACAGATGCAGATGGAATTTCCACTGAACTTTTTAAAGCTTCAGAAAGACAAGTGGTTAAAATGCCACCAGTTCTATGTGAATAAATTTAGAATAAGACTGTGTGGCTAAAGCAATAGACAATACTATTGAATATATCTATTCTGAAAAAAATTGGCATGGCTGATAACTTTCGCTTTGTCGAACCGATACTGTTTGTTATTGGTGTGACCGGAGAAAGAATATACTGGTAGGTATGGAGTGAAACAATGGTGTATATTCATCTGTTATACAGATAATATAAGAATTGGAGCTACTCATAATTGGAAATCTCTCTACTGTGTTATCTTATATATGATCCTAAGGCTAGTTTTCCTCAGTGATCTTTCAGGATAATTACTCTTCCTATAGTCTCAATATTGCCTTTATGTCCTTTATACTAATTCTATTCAGAATGATTTTAGAAACTATGGTAAACCTTGAAAACAAGATAATAAGAATGGCATATACAATGTTGCTAGGGATAAATGGTTTAAATATGTTAAATAATTAGAATTGCTTCAGAATTAGACCATTTTCTTTTTATAATGTTTTGCCTTACAGATTTGTAGAACATTAGGTATGGAATATGATTATTTTTCTTGCAGCCAAAACATACAGTGAATGGGATTTCAAGAAGAATTAAGGAGGGAGGTGGAATCATGTATTTTAAAAATTACAAAGTTAGTTTATAGATGAACTATATTGTGCAGATCTGGCATCCTAGATGATGGCTGTTGGGTTAAGTTCACTTTTTTTTAAAAAATACTACTTTTAAAGAGCATTTTAAGAATATGTAGGGAAGTTGTAATGGAACAAGGGAATCAGTGAAAGAATCAGCACTGCAAAAATATGGCAGAATAATAAATGGATAGTGGTATTGTATGGATCACCTATACACTGTGAATGAGCTAGGTTAAGTCCACAAGAAGCAGGTGGAAACAACTAATATATGTCTGTGTTTGCTTAGCTCATAAAAGTAGCTTTAGATATAATACCTAAGGCAGGATGCACTATGCTCCTTTAACTTCTTGACAAGAAGATTAGTCTGCAGACATGTTGGACATTTTGTCTTATATTAATGGAAAAAAATAGATTTACCTTACATAATCCGGATATTCTGGTTTATTTCAGCTCTAGGTTTAAGACATACTTGTTTAAAGCAAAAAAGGCTTTGTTGGTATAATTCACTGAAACTGTCATTCAGAAATATACAAATCAAGGGTCACATTCATTTATTTTCCTAGATACTAGTTTGCTTCAGTTTTCTGTGTAAATATTTAGGTTAATTAAATTTGCCAATATTTCTATTCACGTGTGCCATTTTTGTTCTTATTTTATAGATGTTACTTGGACATAAAATAAATTTTACTAAATACCAATTGCCTAAGGCTGTTACAGAGTCATTCAAATACTTTCCACTTGATTTTGTTCTAAGACAGCACTTTCCATTAGTTGTTAATTTTGTCATATAATATATAAACAGTAAAATTACAGGTGTGCTTAGTTTCCAA
>NW_015402629.1:0-3678 GCF_001527695.2 Protobothrops mucrosquamatus
ATATTCAGTCTTTGTCCTGAATCATCATGGATGTGCAAAGAGGCATATAAGAAACTATATGAAACTATTTCCAAAAGACTTGTGAACATAGTATGGAAAATTGCTTCCAGATGACCAGCCTTCTTTACCAGGTATTACAGGACTCCTGTAGTTCCCAGCTAGTATAACAAATGAAAGTTGCCAGGAAGCCTGCCATAGACTGCTTGTAGTCAGACATGATTAATTAAGAACTATAAGGACTGAGCAGGTTGATAAAAATCCAGTCTGCTTTTCTGTAAATGTTAGGATGATTTAAACTAGTGTCTTTTCAAACTTGGCAATTTAAAGATGTATGGATTCTCCAACCGTTGCTGACTAGGTAATCTTGGGAGCTGATGTCCCTACATGTTAAAATTGCCAATTTTGAAAGAACCAATTTAAATTAATAAAACCCAGACCTATATTCACAACTTCTCACAATGTATAACCTTTGCATTCTCTTTGTTTTGTCTTCTTCTAACTTATGTGGCAATGCCAGTACTTTTTTTATATATAAAAGCAAATTGTCCTGTTACATATAAATATCTCTGAAGTAGTATACTGTTTTGGTCTAATGTCAGTTTCTGCCTCTGTGCTTTTCTTTTATAGAACTCCACTATTATAGAGCAATTTCCAATGTTGCATAGCATCAATGAATAAGTAAGTGTTGTCAATAAGATTTAGACGATGGCTGACCTGGATTCCAAGCATATGTGACATATGACATACTTTTTTCCCATATAACTTCATTAATTTTTAAAAAGAAAAGTAGAAAAAACTAACAAAACTAATTTAAAAAAAACCGTTTGTGTGTGTGTGTGTGAGAGAGAGAGAGGAGGGGTGGGAGAGAAGACAGAATAGAGAAAGAAATGGGAGGTGCAATAAAATAAAATAAAACTATAGAATGAAACAAAGATGGACACAAAAATGACTTTTGACTTCTCTCTCTCTCTCTCTCTCTCTCTCTCTCTCTCTCTCTCTCTCTCTCTCTCTCTCTCTCTCTCTCTCTCTCTCTCTCTCCTTAGCATTTTATTCTGTTTAGACTTACCTTGTTAATTATCAACAAACAACCTGTGGTCAAATGTCAATGTTGAGACAAAAAGTTTCTACATTTTAAACTATTAAAAATTCAGTTGAGAATTTAACTAAGAGTTTCAGTGGATTTGACTTCAGATCAAACTGGGAGTTTCAGTGGATCTTACTTTAGTAAATATTCAGTGAGGGCAAAACTGCAGCTCATGTTAAAAGTACTTTTAAGTTTAGCATGTAACTTATAAATACAGATGGCATGAACTGGAAATTCAGAAGTGGCTGAGATCACAATAGAAGTGGAGGTGGAATATATCTACTCTGGCACCAATAGAAAACTTCCTCGTATGCCAATGTTATTTCACAGAAGAAGAATTTTCTCGAGAACTGAAGCAGAGGAAGAAGTTCAATCTCCTAAATTTACTGCAAACTTCATAAATTATTAGCTAGGCACCAAATCAAGTTGTCTGTATTTGAAAAATGCTTGGAATGCTGTATTTATCCTTACCAGCTATTTGCACCAGGTCACTTACCTTGAGGTATTTTGGGGGTATAAGAGTAAAAGGGCCTCTGATCATGGATCATGAAAAACTACAAATTTATCCAATGGTAACATTGCTTAGTTGGGATGACTCATATGAGACTCATATGGACCAGGGAAATTTTCTTTTCTTGTGGATTTTGTGACTCACTTTAGCATAGGCACACCCTGTGAGGTGCATAGCACACCCTTTGGAGATGCATAATTGTGCAGTCAGGATTAGTCCCTCTTATCTGACTCTGTGTCAGCCAGTTTCTTTTCCTTGAGTTTTAACTGCTGGTTAAGGATTGCATTGATAACATACCTTTAGGACTTCTACATCAACTTCCTGCTTTTTAAGTGACTAATTTTTATTTAATCACTTTATTTTTTTTAAAAAAAACACCACATTCTCTTGTTGCAAGGCAATAGCAAAATAATAATAAACACACAAATACAATGCTTAATCAGTGGAAATTGCTCCTGGACAAGGTTCATTAAATAACATGATATTCCAGGAGGTGATACCTATAGTATCATATTAAAAATGTGAGGTTTTGTTTTGCTTTTTTTTAAAAAAAAAAATCAATATAACCCATTACAATGCAATATTAAGCAGAACAGTTTACCAAAGACTGAGTTTGTTAAATTATGGCAAATATGTTAAAGTAAAATAAAAAGAAAAGATTTTACTTTTCCTTACAAGCAAAATTCTGAGGATTTCAATACAGTTTAGTTTCACTATGGAAATAGGAAACGCGCAATATGTTAGTTTTTACAAAATCATGCTTGTACATGATAAATGTAATTTATGTACATGATAAATGTAATTTACCATTTAATTTACAGAGAAATGGTAGTTACCATGTGCCAGTAGTTATTAATAGTTTTTAAAACTGATTGATGATGTTAGGAAATTGGACATTTCAATTTTCTGGAATTTCTCACATTTGAATAATTATTTCTGAAATGCATTTTAATCTGTATCCAGCTAGAGATTTTTTTTTTTTTGAGTGAGGAAGGTTTTTATAGGAGTGGACAGAATTCAGACTGTCATATTTTAATCTTTCATTTTACAGACCTTTCATGTGATAGGTAAAGTACAATTTATTTATACAACTTCTAATTGTTTTTTTTCTGAAAGTACTGGACATGATTTGAATTGGAGCTAGTTCTTTAGAAATGGATGAGAAACGATGTTCAAAGTAATGTTTTTCTCTGATCTTGCCTGTTTACCAAAGGCAAGACCCCATCTTGGGTGATATTGATCAGATTTCCATCTACCTTATAAATTTGACAAGAGTCAAGATGATACAGGAAAGGCAGCTAGTGGGCAGTGAACAACCAGGAAACTAAATTACACAAATATAGGGATCCTTATTTAACTACTATTTCAGAAAATCCAGCCACATGGCCAATAAGTGATGCTCAGGAGAAGGTCAGATTCCCTATCTGCAAAGTATGAGATTCATTTTGTGACTGCTTGCCATAGTCATAAAGCATTGCAAGGATTTTAGAAATATTTAATAAGGAAATTGCTAGTGTTGATGAATAAAAATATCCACAAAAAGAAACAAGTCCAAAGCACTGTACTACAAACTTTTAAAATGCTATTTATTGTTATTTGTTATTCATGGATTCAAACTCTAATTCTAATAAGCAAAAGATAGTACAAATATAAATGTTTTAAATTATTCCCCCCTCTCGATCATGAAAAGAGATTTTACAATCCAGATTACTTTTCAGGATTTCTTGAACACTTGCATAATTCTTAAATAATACAGAGCATTCTTTATTGTTAACACTTCTGTCTTATAGAGAACAAATAATAATTGCTAGCTTAGTCTAATCTACCTTTTGTTTTGTTTTACAAATAAACCTCACTTTAACCTTAACTAGTGGATTATTCTGCCTATGAAATGCTTGTGTGTAAGTTTGAATCAGTAAGTCAACTAATATAAATGCTTGTCATGCAGTTGTCTCCTTTACTTTCCAAAGATAGATTTCTTTCAAGTGAATCATTAGCCTCGTTTGAATTTAAATTAGATAGAATGTTGAACTGAATAAATGTTAAAACAGGTTCAAATGTTTCCCTTAGCTTTAGGGTAAAC
>NW_015402630.1:0-3677 GCF_001527695.2 Protobothrops mucrosquamatus
CGGGGTCTCCGTTGCTGGTTGGCTAACTAGCAACGGGGTCTTGCCAGCCAATGGAATTGTATGATTACAAGCCAGGGGAATCCCATAAAAGAGGGCTCCCCTGGCCCAGAGAACCAGTCCGGATTTACCTTATGCCTTGCCAATAAACCAAGAGCTGACTGTCACTCGACTCGTGTCTTACTGCCTGCGCGATCTAACATCTACCTTTTCCCTTTCTTCATAAAATGACAATCTCTTTCACTTAAAATTACGTCATCTGCTCATGTTACTTTGCAATTGCTTTCATGCTGACATTTCTACAAAGGCTTGGTAATATGTCACACAAAGTAAAGCAGCTATTAAAGAGTTTACGTCTCCATAACCCAGTAGACGTTCATGAATTAGAAAAGCCCTTTCTATTACAAGCAGAAGGAAAAGGGCTTTTAGGCTATAAATGTGTGATGCTTGATTATACTGATTGATGTTTTTTTAACCCTGAGTACAAAGTGATCAGCAAATAAGTCAGCATTTTTAACTCCTATGATTTCATGCTCACTAATCTAAAACTTCAGATCAAACTGTTTCATTTGTTTTGCCCTCTTTTATTTCTAGGAGGTGCTTAATAATATAGACAAGCAATTCAGAAGAAACTCCAATCTCCTGAGGGACTGTTTTTTTTTTTTAAAAAAAAAAGTGATCTCCAAATATACTTCATTATATATTATGTATTATTTGCATATTATTATAATTAATAGCCTTTCATGTCTCTCTTGTGTTCAGGATCGTATCCCCCCCTATTTTTGAAGCAGATCCCAGCAATCACAGCTGTTCTTCCAGCTGCTGAAGGTAAGTTCAGTTAATTTCTATAAAGAAACGTTCAGAGATTTTTTACAGAGTATCTTGACCAAAATAGATACTATTATTCAAACTGATGTTAGTATCGAATCCTGGGTCAGGGCTGGGGATGGAGATAAAGGAAAGCTTAACTATGTCATCTGGAGTCTAAATCCAAAATATTGCTCAGGATCAAAACAATACACAATAAGTTGCTAAGCCGGTCCAAAAACCAAAGCAGACTACTCCAGATCCATGCTGAGATTCCAGAAAACAAAGACAAGAGAGAATGAAAATTAGCCTCCAAGCTGCAGAAATGTAGATATCAGGGAGGTTAGACAGGGTTCAAGATTCCAAGGGAAACCACTCACTGGATGAGATGCTGCTTCTGGAAGTCCATTCTGGGCCTGGGCCAGAACTCAACAAAAAATTAGCTACAGGTTCTGCCAAACTGGTGTGAACCGTCTGAATCCCACCACTGAGTCTGGCTCATCTGATCCAGAGAGCTTAGTGAGGTCACCTGACTCATCTTCCTTATCTAAGAAGTCTTTCACAGATGAAGTCATAGCAACCAGGTTTAAGTTACGAAACTAAAATTGAATCAATTTTACTCACTGGAATCCAGGATTACTCGTAAATTTGACGAAATGTAAGGATTCAGATTTTTAGTCAACTAATATAATTTAAAGGACCTCCCACTTTTAGAATGGACTGAGAATAAATATATGACCAATGTCTCCATTTTGTTTTTAATAAATAAATAAATAAATAAATAAATAAATAAATAAATAAATAAATAAATAAATAATTAAAAATGAGAAATATGCTCCCAGAAAAAACTTATTATAACTCTAGCAGGTATAGAGAGTGGTGGTGGTGGTGGTTGTTTTGGTGCCTGAATCAGCATTGGCTCCTGGGAACTACCTAAACTATTCCCTGCATTTTCCTTGGCAAGATTTTTCAGAAGTGGTTTGCCATTTATTTCTTCCAAAGCCTGAGAGACAATGGCTGGCTCAATTCTCCTCCAGGTCCAAGGTCACCCGGTTGGCTTCATGCCCAGTAAATCGTGTTCTCCCAATTTCTAGTCTTGTGTCTTAACCACTGAAGCAAACTGGCTACCATTTATGTATGACCAGTAGTACAATTGTTTAATTCTTGCTCTAAATATATTTCCATTCTAGATTATTTTTTCTGTAAACATACCTTCTCTTAGATAAAGGCCAGAATGTCTCATTCTTTCAGGAATATCTAGAAACAGGGTGCTAGATTAATTAATTAGTTTCCTTGAAAAATTTCCAAGCAAAACTTTGCTTGGTCACCCAAGAAGCCATAAGTGTGAGGTATTTAGAGATCTAGCATGGTATGATTGAATAAGGCCGTGGTGGTGAACCTATGGCACGCGTGCCACAGGTGGCACGCAGAGCCCTCCCTATGGGCATGCGTGCCATCACCCCAGTCCTAAGCCTTCAGTTGGGTTTTATAAAACCTTTTCGCTTTAGGCCCCTGCCTAATCAATCAATTTCAATTTCTCGTGGGAAAAAAAAGATCTCACAAAGTTGGAATTGATTGAACTTTTTAGTCCCACCCAGTCTGCTGTTACCACTGCAGCCATGCCCACCCAATGGGCCACGCCCACCCAATGGGCCACGCCCACCTGACACCCGATGATACATAAGAGGGTTTTTGGTTGCAGTTTGGGCACTCGGTCTCTAAAAGGTTAGCCATCACTGGAATAAGGTAAGAGTAGAACTACCATGTAGGAAGCAGTATGAGAAGGTAATAAGAAGCAGATCAGTGCTTACCTTAATGAGACTGTAGCACCTGAAGATGATAGTTTTGTCCCAAAGTGAGATGATAGTTTCCTGTAAAATATAAATATAGAAGGTAGAGCTGAATTCACAATTAGTCCCCAAATGCTTGGTGTTAGGCAAGATATATTGCTGTCTGCCTTTGACGGATGCATCTCTTTAGCTTATCCAAAAAAACAATTTAAGAACTAAATGCTGTTGTGCCACCCTATTTGTCATAATGGTAAATATTCATTGTGTTAAGTTGCAATTAGTGTTTTAAGCTTTAAATGCTCTGATTTAGTTCCTAATTTTCAGAATTACGAGTTACATATTGCTTCTGCTGATCCTCAAGGAATTTTAACCATTATGGAATTGGCTGTGTATATGTTTCGTTCCAGTGGTGCTATATGTAATTATATTCATAAATTGATGCATGCAGCTGCAGAAATTGAGAAGACGATATAGCCCCCCCCACACACAGCTGAACTCATAGAAAAGTCTATGGACCCCATTTTTCTTTAATAATTGCAGTATCAGGAGTTAATGAAATCCATTCAAGGAAAGAAGGAAAGGGAAAAAACAAAAACAAAAGACATGCTGTGTAAAGTCTCTGGCAGAGTGGTCAGGCAGTGATCTAAATTTCAGAAAGATACAGGGGAAATCTGAATTTCTTTATTTCTGAAGTATAAAAACCTAAATTGCTTCCACCTCTCCTGTCTGATCTGGCAAGAAGGGCATGTGCTGGATACTATCGGCTAGGGCAAAGGTAGGTAACCTTGGGTCTGTTATGACTCGTGGACTTCAACTCCCAGAATTCCTGAGCCAGCCACGCCTGGACTAGGAAATGTTGGTTAGCTAGATCCAGAAGGCATGGGTTAAAGCCCATATCTTGGTTATGTGAACGATTATGTTAGATTATGCCTGGCTGCTATGTGATTTTTTTAAATGTTTGTTTCTTATATTGTGTGTTTTATATATTTACTGTAAGCATATAAAAGTAAGATAGAAGACTATATAAATCAAATAAATAAATAACATTAATTTGGCAAACTGAAGGCAAATTTAGTGCTATAT